>NC_054573.1:4370785-4395785 GCF_017654505.1 Polyodon spathula | reverse complement strand
ACTCCTCGTCGCGCAGCTCTTCCCGCTCCTCGGACTGCAAGGTGTATGTGGGTGACCTGGGGAATGGGGCAGCAAAGGGGGAGCTGGAGAGAGCCTTCAGCTACTACGGGCCTCTGCGCACGGTGTGGGTGGCGAGGAACCCGCCCGGCTTCGCCTTCGTGGAGTACGAGGACCCACGAGACGCCGAGGACGCTGTGAAGGGCATGGACGGGAAGTGAGTGTGGGGGCTTGCAATACACGTTTCTATAGCGCCTTTCAGCAGCAGGATCCCAAATCGCTTTTCACATGCACATGTACTTGCACACGTTTGCATTCTGTATTTGTGGGGACTTCTCATTGACTCTGACTATTTGCCATTTCTAACTCCAGTCAGACGAAACTCCACACAGGGTGAAAGTCAACAACAAACCAAATATTTTGACCCTTTTAAGGCATTTCATTCTTTAAATGTATCTTGCAAAGTGGGGACATCCCCACAAGGTCGATTTTATCTCAAATTTTGCCACCACTTTGATAGCAATACTTACGCACACAGAACAATCAGTTACATTGAAAACAGTAATATACAGTTTCATAACTGGAATCACAGTTTTAGTTAATTGTAACATTTGAAAAACTTAGTTACAGCTGACTTAAACGGATTAAAAAAAAAAATCTAAAACCAATTAAGTAAATTGGAATTGGAAACAAACCCTTTCACCTGTCCTCCTGTTTCCCAGGGTGCTGTGCGGCTCTCGGATCCGCGTGGAGCTGTCCACTGGCATGTCCCGGAAGACCCGGTATGGGAGGCCCAGCCGGCGCCACTTCGACCCGAACGACCGGTGCTATCAGTGCGGAGAGCGGGGCCACTATGCCTATGACTGCTACCGCTACAACAACAAGAGAGGGGGACGGCGCAGCAGGTACAGAGAGGGGCTTCGGCAGTGTGGACGAGATCTCAGGGAGGGGGAAGAAGACTCCCAGCCCACAGCGGCTTGATCTATTCCTGGTTTTACTAAGATTTCAATAATAAGACGCACCTGAGCTTGTTATGTTGACACACTGGGGCTGATCAAGCTGAGGGTAAAACCTGGACTGGGTGAAACTGCTGTGCAACAGGAGTCTTCTTGCCCGGATGGAGATCTTCACAGGGGAGGGTCGCTGGTGTCGATCGGGCTGATTGTATCGTTCAGAGTGAAGTAGCAGCTGCCTGGGTTTGCGTGGGTCGCTGTTTTCCTCCACAGTCTCTCAGAAAAGCAGCGAGAATTACAAACCCAGGCAGCTGCCTCTTCGCTCCCTTCACTGTGAAGGGTAAGTCAGCTCGATCAACACAGGCGACCCTCTCCTCATCTCCAGCACATGGGCTGTCAACGTTTTAATGTTCTAGCTGAACTTGTGTGCAGGTTCTAGAGTAATGTGTGCCGCTTTCTCCTGTTTTTTTTCCAGATCCCATTCTAGATCCCGATCTCGCTCTAGATCCCGTTCTAGAGGGCGTCGCAACAATCGTTCTCGTAGCCGCAGCAACGTAATCGGTAAGATCATCACGCCGGTGGGGTTGGGTGGGTGTAGCTGGGTTGGGGGGGGGGGTGGTTTGGGTGGGTGTAGTTTGGTGTGGGTGTAATTGGTTGTGTGTGGGGCTTCACATCATTGCATCTAGATCTGTGGCCAAAAGTCACCTGGAATTTTTTGGGGGGGGTGGGGGGGGACATATCATAATTGATTTATTTGCCGTCATATAATCAAAGAAGCTACAAAACGATATTGCAAGTGCCTGCCAGCAGCAGGAGTAGTAGCACAGCATTTCATCTTGGATTTTAAATGCAGTGCAGCTTGCAGCCAAAAATACTGTGTCGCCCATGCAGTAAAAATCACAGAATGCTTTGGGCAGGACAATCTACTCAGTGTTTAGCCTGGATCTGTGTAATACGCTTCAATAATTGCTTGCAGATTTTCTTTTTAGAACTGGGCAATAAATATAATCTGCTTTTTTAATAATAATTTCCAGTGTTTGTTACTTGCAAGTTTTGATTGTTGAAAGTGGAACCCCCTGTAATGCCTGAGTTTAATAAACTAACTGTAGGATTATTTATTTGAATTCTTGCAGGCAACACTTGCAAGGTTTTCTTTTTAAACTGGCTAGTAGAAAATAATACACTAATGAACACATTTACTTTTAATCTGTTATCTGGGCGGGAGGGGGGTGTGAGGAAGACCTTCCCAGCGATTTTGAAGACAGACTCTGATGTTTTCTGCAGGTTTTGTAACGGAAACTGCAGTTTGTCTTGATGCTTCAGATTTCTTGATGCTTCAGATTTCTTGATGCTTCAGATTTCTCCTGACAGCTGTCTCTGACTCTCCCAGCAGGTATCGCTCTCCCTCTTACTCCAAGCGCAGGAGCAGGTAGGACACTGCCTCCCCGTGTCCCCTAGGCAGCGTTAAGGGAGCGGGAGCTAGATAGACCGACACACTCTCGCACACTCACCCTTGTAGGCTTTAAAAACAAGTACATACTAGCTGGGCAGGGGTTAACTATTTGTCTTTCACCCCAAATTCTGTGTATTGGCTTTACAATTGCAGAACCGGACACAGTCACAGAATCCATGCAACTGCAAGGTACAGCGTGCCATCGTGCGCCTGGCACTTATGGCATTCCCTCCCCTCGACAATCCCATAGCCTCCCCAGCAGTGGTCAACACTAGACACTACACTTTATAATTTAAAGGGGGGGGGGGGTGTATCTTTTTAGAAAAAACATTTAACCAGAACTTTATTTTGACTTGTTACTTAACTTTTTTTTCTCCACCCTCAAGCTGAAAAGTTTTATTTTAGTTGTGTTTTAATTTTACCATTAAATTTCACCCTTATCTGTATGCCCCCCCCCCCCCCCCCCCCCACAGTGTGCTAACTGTCCTGTTTGTTTTGTGTTGTGTTTTTTCGTCCCCCCCCCCCCCCCCCCCTCAGGGGGGAGTCCAGACCGAGAGGGCCTGCTAGGAAGTCTCGTAGCCCAGTAAGAAGGTAAGGGGGTCTGCTCCCCTGTCTGCCCCACAGGGGTCTGTGGTTTAGCCTGGCTCACCAGGGTTACAAAGCGTGCTGCATGAACCCACTGCTCCATTTTCTTTAGACTGAGCTCTCCACAGAAATTGGATAAGGGGGTCATTGGGGCTGACCAGGCTAACAAACCATTCATAGAGAAGCGAGTGAAACAGAAACAGCTGCTTGGGTCTGTGGCGATTGACTGCTTTTCTGAAGCCCCTTTCACACTGGCACTTCCACCCAGGTTACAGTCCTGCGTGGTGTGAAACCACGTGCCCGGCGACCCGGCTCTGGGTGTGGGTGACATGCTTTAGCCCGGGCTGAGGGAGACCAAATGCATCACAGCCGATGACATCGCTAACGGCCGCGCCTGTCTGGCGCTTTCACTCCTGCAAGGAACATTTGGTTTCGCCATTTTTTTGTTGACCGAGACCCAGCATGAGCCAGGTTGCAGCAGGGATGAAGAAACATTTGCTCTGATCAGCATGTGGGCCGACGGTTCGATCCAGAGACGATGGGATGGACGCGTTGGTACCAAGCTGCTTCCGGGGCATTGACACGCGCATTGTGTGCTTGCGTCTGTCACCTGGGTCAATCCTGCTTTATCAAAAGCAGTGTGAAATCACATTCCTGACCCGGGTAGAGCACAGCAGTGTGACCGGGGCTTTCGGCTCTGGAGAACAGAAATCCTCCCAGACCCAAGCAGCTGTTCCGCTCTGAATGTTAAATCAGTGAGATCGACACTCGCCTGTGGAGAGCTCGGTTCGAGTAATTGGTTTGTTAGCTCCAGTTACAAACTATCCCAGCACTCTAGTTGGAACACAGTCTAGCGCTCTGTTTTTTGTTGTCATTTCTAACCCCCTCTGTCTATATTGCTGTGCAGCGTTTCCTAACTCTCTCTCTCTGTGTCTCACACAGTCGATCGAGGTCTCGCTCTGCGCGCTCAGTGTCACGTTCCCGGGCGCGCTCTGCATCTCGTTCCCGGGCCCGCTCGCCATCCCGCTCCAGGTCCAGGTCACGCTCCAGATCACGAACACCCAGACGATCCCCCAGCCCCAAACGAGCAAGGTGAGAGACAGCTTTCTGACCCAGCTGTGTGTCAATGTTTGCACTCTGTAATGGAGTGTGTTAGTCAAGTGGACAATCGCTTTGATCTAAATTAAGACACCAATTTCTTGAAATGCAGGTTTTGAAGGACAGCTTTCTGATAGTCACAATTTGGTGTAGTTAAGCAGTCCAATGCGTATGCAATGGCTTGTTTATTCAGTCTTTCTTTGTGTCTTCTAGCCGTTCCAGATCTCCCAGCCAGAAGAAAAGCCCCAGTCCCATAGTGGCTGAGTGAAGAGTTGACGGCCTGTTGGCAGAAACATGTTTTAATTGTAATTTTTAATTTTGTTTTGAGGTGGGGTTTTTTTTGTGTGTTCTCCCCAAAATCTTGGACTCCCCCTTTTCACATTCCATGGCTCCTTTTATTTAATTTTGTCAAGAGAAAAAAAAATAACCAGGCGCTTGACTAATTTCTACACACAAACACAAATGTTTAATTTTATGGGTGGTATTTTTTTTTTCTGTATTTGTGTAGATATTTATGCAGAGAGTATGTACAACTGAAGCCAACGATCTCCGCTCGTTTCTGCTGTTGGTATTGAAGCTGTAACCTGGCAAGAATTGTTAACTCTTCTGTAGAGCTCTTGCAGGCTCAGTTAGACAGGATTTAGGGTAGCTGTTATTCTGAACAGTGTCGCTATGAAAGTTCTGCCATGATAACTGACCAGAACCATGTTATGAGGTGGGGGGGGGCGATTCTTTTACAGGAACGACAGTGGTCTGTGCCGTTAGTTGTTGCCGGTCTGTGAAGTAAAAACATTAGATTTCCGTGTGCGAGGAGGAATAATGGAAATGAAAAATCTTTCCAGAACCACAGCTTCCCAGTTTAGAAATTCTCCTTGGGAAGAACTTTATTTTTGGTGTGTGTGGGGGGGGGGGGGCTTGAGACAGTAATTGAGAGAATATACTGAACCAATAAATTTTTTTTGTTAAGTTTGTGTTTTTTTTTGTAATCTCCTGGAAATCCCTCCTCATGGAGCCTTTCCAAGTTTACATCTTGTATTTGGTTGGAAATGTTGTGTGTTTTTTTTTTTTTTTTTAAACCCCTGAAGGTACACAAGGAATCGAGCTCTTGTTCAGGTTCTCCTTAAAATAGTATCACGTGGAGGAAACTGACAATTCGGATGACCGGATCCAATCCGCCAGTAACATTTTAAAACCATTTCCTGCACCTCCTGGCAAAAAAAACTTACAATGGTTTCATTAGACACTGATTTTGGGGGGTAGAGCAGAGAAGCGTCTGTTTGCAGGAGTCTGTGCATCAGTCTAGAGCTGCTCTGTCACTATCCCCAGTGCAGATGTAAACTTGGCTGTGCTTCTAGTTTAAATCTGCAAAGGGAGTAGTGTTTTGGCTGGTAACTACTTGCATGTATTGAGTATAATGACGTCTACATCAATGTATTGTTTTCCCTTCCTGAAAATGACGTTACACGGGGGGGGGGGGTGTTAATCAGAAATTTTAACTTTAGTTTTTTCGGTTTTAGTTGAAAGATTCTCAATGTTAGTTGTACAGTATGTGTTTTTTTTTTTTTTAGGGTTTTTTTTTGCTTGCTTAATTATTCCATTGCATTTAATACATTGAGTTCCAGTTGAAAAAGGCTTGCCACATCCATTTCTCTCACAAGTCTGTCCTTTGGATGCAACGGACTTCATAGCATTTCAATATGCCACTTTTTTTAAATTCTGATCTTGGTTTTGTTCCCTTTCAACATTGTCATGAATATAATGAGAACAAATGATTTTTTTTTCCCCAAAAATAAATTGGGTTATTTTTATTATTTTTTTTACGGGGGGGGGGGGGGGGGGGGGTTACTCTTTGCAGAGCGATAAAGCTATTGATAATAATACATAAATTGTGGGTTCCTCTTGAAGTGATTTTTGGGGGCTGGAGTGGACAGTGTCACAATCAGACATGTGTCCCCAGCTTTCACTCATGTTAACAGATTTCATTAAAAAAATAAATAAATGAAGAGACCCCTTTTTTAAATTTTATTTCTGGCTTGTGTGTCTGACTTAAACCATTACCCCAACAGCAAACCTCTTTACTCTCTCTGTTAGTGGGGTCTCCCTGGGAGAGTGGGGTTGGACTATCTCTGCACGAAACAGCTGAGAGGAGAGTGGGCAGAACTGGAACACACTCGCACATTAACATAGACGCTTTCAGTGCTGTTCACGCACAACACCAAATAATATATATAACAGACCTTGATATTGATGCGATCCAGCCCTCTGAAATGTCTTTATACAGCACTAGACCTTGATATTGATGCGATCCAGCCCTCTGAAATGTCTATAATATACAGCACTAGACCCTGATGTTGATGAGACACAGCCCTCTGAAATGTCTTTATAATATAAAGCACTAGACCCTGATATTGATGAGACACAGCTCTCTGAAATGTGTTTATAATATTCAACACTAGACCCTGATATTGATGTGAGAATTATTTTGGGTGACAATGACATCTCATTAAAAACAGCTCTGCTGTTTCACTATTCTGAGTTCACTGCATGTTATAATGAGTGTAGTCCAGGGTGCTGTGTGTGAGATGCGTGCTGATTCTCAGTCAGGCTCACAGTGGCCAGGGGGTATTCTCGTGGTGGCGGACAGCAGTTTGTATTGAACAGCGCTTCCCAACCCAGTTCCTCCGACTCCTGCGTCTGCTGATTCAGTTCTGGGGACGGTGTCTCGTGGTGCTAGATGGGTTTGCAGGTGTCTCGTACACTCAGCAGGGGCACTGGAGTGCCAATCACCCAGCAATGACCCGCTAACTGCCTGGCCATCGACAGCGTCTGCCTGGGCAAACACTACAGGCTTCCAAATCCACATCTTCCTCATTTCTTGTTATGAAATTGCTGGCCTCCCCCCTCCACCCCTCTCATTCACAGCTGCTTGAAACCTGGTCCCAGGAGAGCACTGGGAGACCTAGTTTGAGGTGCTGAATCAAATCCAGAGTCTCCTCCTGCGTGCCGTGCAGCGCTACTCTCCTGAAACCAAACTCCAGACCAAGGTGTTCCCTCAGCTTTAGTGCTCTGTGGCTGCCTCTGATCGTGTTGAGAGTGTGTTTCATCTTTGCGTGACAGAGCCTCTCTCTCCCCTCTCCCTGTACCTCAGTTTTATATCAGTTACTCTGTGCTGTGCTGGGGGTCTCTTATAATGTGTTTCTAAGTGTCGGGTGCGTCTCCCTGTGATCGTGTTGAGAGTGTGTTTCATTCTCTTTGTGTGGCAGAGCCTCTCTCTCCCCTCTCCCTGTACCTCAGTTTTACATCAGTTACTCTGTGCTGTGTTGGGGGTCTCTTATGTGTTTCTAAGTGTTTAATGGCTTCCTCTGATCGAGCTGAGAGTGCGTTTCATTCTCTTGCTGTCTTTGCTGTGTTAAACCTCCAGATTCACTGTTGTTGTTGACACTGCGAGATCCCCTGTGGGAGTCTTGTACAGCCGCTGCAAACAGGTTTCGACGATTTTAAATACATGCAGAGACAAAGTGATCCCTTTTATTGGACTAAATAATTATTCACAAGCTTTCAAGACCTCAAAGGTCTCCTCTTCAGGTAAAAGTAGGAAAGAGAGGCTGATGTTTACATTCAAAGGTTACATAATCACTCGTGATGATGTTTCAAATGTGTTTTAAAAAAAAAAAAAACAGATATACAAAATGGTTTAACTACCAGTGTAATGAAAAACACACGCTTTTATTGAATTGCTTTTAAATATTTGTTTGCAGCGCACGCTTGACTGGGTACACGCCGTTTCGTTTTGTAATGTATTGTAACGTTATGGAAGCAGTGGAGCCATTGTTAGCCACGCAGGGGTGGGGTCGAATTGCGCTCCGATGACGGTGATTGGCCAACTTGCTTGTCCCTCACGGCAATGCTGATAACACACCAATCCCGTGCCGCCCTGACGGCCGCCTCCTCCAATGGAATTCCTTCGTGGGCGTGGACTAATCGGAAAGCGGGTCCTCTCGCCCGCCCTGGTTAGAGTGACAGTCGCTTTCCCCTCCAATTGCAAGCGCCGTAGGCGTGAGTGACGGCGCGCCTGGCCAGTCCCGTTGGCCGGCGGGCGTGGCCTCGGCGGGGTCTTGTCCCGCAGCCGCGCGCCGGCGGGCTCTGTTTCCAGCAGCTGCAGCGAGGAGACGACAAAATGGCTGCTCCGGGGGGTCGATTCTACAGCGAGGGCGGCCGGGCGACGAAACGCCAGAAAACCGACAACAACAACGAGGGCGGCATCTCGGGGGTGAGTAACAGCGCCTCGGAAATACACGGGTCGCCCCCGCCGAGTTAACGCGGCGAGTTCTCGCCTGTGTTTGCGAGGTTTTTGATTACGTGAGCGATGCGTGTAAGTGTGTGTTTGTTGTTTAATTATTATTATTTATATATCTGCCGTTGTGGGAAGTGTTTTTTTTTTTTTTTAATTGCGCGGCGGGGTTTCCGAGAATTGGAGACTCAATTCCCTGGAGCGTCCTTTATTAATAATTAAGCACGTTTACTGCGCGCGTCTGTCTGCGAAGATATTTGAAAACGCTCTCGTGTTATAATAAAGGGACCGTGTGCGTGGGGGTGCGTGTTTTTGTGCGTGCGTGGGGTGTTTTTTTGTGTGCGTGGGGGTGCCACGATGGCCCGTGCTTTGACCTCCCCCACGCCACTGGCGCACTCGCACCGCTGTGGTTGGGTTTCCTATTCCGGCGCTTCGTTTTTGTGTGCAGGCCTGTGTCTCTGCCCCGCTTTCCCGGGGGGGTTGCGCACCGGCCCCCCCCCGCCCCCATGAACGGGGCTGTGCTGTGCGTGTTTACCGCGATTCAAATGCGTCGTTTCAGGGGCCAGAACTAACGCGTTTGGAAAAGCCAACGGGAGAACGGGACAAAAGCCGTGCAAACAATCCTAAAACGAAAATGCGAGAAATAATAATAATTAATAAAACCATTCTAGTATACTGTGCGTGGTCCGGGTCAGCCCGTGTTCACTGCATGCCCAACCCTGCTCGGATTGTAAAACAAATACATTCATTTTTAAAAGCATTGTGATCAAATTACTGTGCGTCTGTAATTCAACAGAATCGAGTCAAGTCAGCTAAAGCCAGTTAACACCCATTGATAAAAATGAAAGAAAATAACACCTCCTTTTGTACTATGTAGACTTGAGTGGATTTCTACTATAGTTAAAATATATTTAAAACCATAAAAAAAAAAACGTTCAGCAGATAGCTAGGACACTTCTAATCGCGGGCAGTGCTGTGTGACACTGTCCCCCGGTCCCCAGTGCTGTGTCTCCCTGTGTGTGTGTCACAGCGTGTCTCCTCCTCTCCAGGACGGCTATGAGGACCCTCACAAGACGCTGCCCTCCCCAGTGGTTCATGTGCGGGGGCTGGTCGACGGGGTGATGGAGGCTGACCTGGTCGAGTCTATGCAGGAGTTCGGACCCATCAGGTAAGCACCGGCTGTCCTTTATACAGCAGTGTATTAATAATAATAATATTTGCTTCTTGACTGGTAGTATGCACTGTTGCAGTCTATTCTATTTCGTTACGTGTTGCGATATGAGAGAGAGGATTCACACCAGCTATAAAACACGCTTCATCCGAGAACCGCTGTGTGAACTACAGAGTCGTGATCCTGTATCACAGTACACACCCCTGTTAGAAATACCATGTAACGAAAGAGACTCAACACACAGTGAAACAATCCACTCCTAGCTAGAACTACAGTTCCCAGCATGCTGATGGAAGCTGTAGTTCTTTAGCGACAGCGAGCTGTGCTGCTGCAGTCTCTATCGCAGTACAAACGATCCAGCCCTCTGCGTCGCGGGGCACTGATACAGATTAATTCTACAAATGTTGCAAAATTAAAGGGTGGAACTCATTGTTGGATGTTTTAATTCATGTCGGGTCTTGTAATATTTAATTTCAGGGATTCTAATGTGTTTTAAATATTTAGTTTTGGGGTTTAAACGTAAATATTTAACTGCACTCATTCTGGAACGGAAGTTTCTTTTTTAGATTTTAGTTCAAATTGCTGCTCCATGCATCACTGATTTTCAAAGCTTTGATGCGCCAGGGGCTGGAGGTTTTAATAGGGTCAGTTAAACAGTTTAGAACAGGGTTGGAACGAAGGCCAGGAGTGAAAGGGGCTGCCCTTGGCCAGCCCTGATTCTGGAGGGATGTTGCTGTTTTTCTTGGTTTGCTGATTCAATGCTGGCTCCTCCCGGTAGCTATGTGGTGGTGATGCCAAAGAAGCGTCAGGCCCTGGTGGAGTACGAGGATCTGAACGGAGCCTGCAGCGCTGTCAGCTATGCCACTGACAACCAGGTGTACATCGCGGGGCACCCCGCCTTCGTCAACTACTCCACCAGCCAGAAGATCTCCAGACCGGGGGACCCCGACGACTCCCGCAGCGTCAACAACGTGCTGCTGCTGACTGTCATGAACCCCATCTACCCCGTCACCACGGTGAGGAATGCGCACACACACGCACGCACTGACATCTACTCCGTTGCCACGTTGAGGAACACACACACACTAATGCATGCACGCACACACACTGACTTCTACCCCGTCACCACACACACACTGTCAGTACCCCGTTACCATGGTGAGGAACACACACACTAACTGACGTACACTCGCCACCGCCTGTGCCAAAGTGTTCTCCGTGCTCTCTCTGCAGGACGTCCTGTACACGATCTGTAACCCCTGCGGGCCAGTGCAGAGGATCGTTATCTTCAGGAAGAATGGGGTGCAGGCCATGGCAGAATATCCTTTAAAAAAACAATCAATCATTCACTCCATCGCCCTTCCTGGAGAGCTGCTGTACCAGCTCTTATATGAGCGATCTCTCTGTCCAGTGTGTCTCCCTCTCTCTTTCTCTCTCTGCTTATCAGTTGGTTAGTTTTTTATTTTTATTTTATTTAGCAGGTGCTTTTATCCAAAGAGGTGGGGGTGCAGATTCACTTGCAATAGGGCCTCGTTTTCTGTGCACAAGGAGGTTCAGTGACTTGGTCAGGGTCTCGCACAGTGAGTGATCCGGGGTTTGAACCTGGCGTCAAGCCCCTTTCTCTTAGCGCCGTAGCTCTAAGCCTGTTGAGAGCTCTCTGTGTGTTTGTAATGGTTCCTTGACTCCCCTCCTTGCACGTTCGACTCAGTGCAGAGCGCGCAGCGAGCCAAGGCCTCTCTCAATGGAGCCGACATCTACTCTGGCTGCTGTACCCTGAAGATCGAGTACGCAAAGGTGAGCTGCATTGGATTTCTCTCCGGGATGGAGATGAGGCTCCTGTTGCACAGCAGTGTGATCCAGTCCAGGTTTTACTACCAGCTTGATCAGCCCACAGTGTGTCTAGGCAACAAGCTCAGGTTTGTCATAATATTAAACTCCTAGTGAAAGCAGGAGTGGATCACAGTGCTGTGCAACAGGAGTCTTCTGTCCAATCCCGTGTAAACATTCGGGATAATGCCTACATTTGGACTGCATGTTCCTGACCACAGGTTAGTCTAGGCCAAAATCATGAAGCACCAGGGGGGTAAATCAGAACATGAGATGTATTTATGTAATTCAGTATCTTTGTTGGACTAAGACTCATTTTGTTAACCACAAAGTTACCCTAACAATGTAGAGAATTAAAATCTCAGACGGCATTAACCCTTACTGGTCCATTTATTCAGCGCTTGTCGGGCGCGTTGGGTCCAGTTTATTTTCACACACAATGTTTTTAAAATATGTTTCCAGAGTAAAACAGGTTTTAAAAGGCACTGAATTGCAAAAGAACAGTCAATACTGCATCTCCAGCTAAGCCCCACCCCTTGTTCGCTGTATTTTTCACATACCTCTTTATAGACGTGCATACTGATAAATGCTCTCCTGATCACTCGTTTTATCACCAAACTCCTCAACAATGTGATCCAAGTCATTATTTTATTACTATAACATCTCAAAGCTCTGCAGATGTCAGTGATATTCTTTGAGCGCTGGATGCAGAAGCAGCTCTCTCCTTTGTTTCTGTCAGTTATCTCTGTGGTGCATGGGGCTATATCAGATACCCCCTTTTTTTCGGCTTCTATTGGTCTCACTTTGAAAGGTTTTCTCTGCTTTTTCCGGAGGAAAAAAAAACGACTAGAGACCTGTGCTTGACATCTTTTTGGCAGGGTCTGACATCGGACTGGAAAGGGTTAAACTAATTTACAAATGAGCCTGTCTTCAAAAAGAGGCCAGTGTGAGTTAATGGGTTCAGCTCTCGAGAGACGGTAGGAAGACATGCCCTGAATCCGTGCCTCAGGTATTAATGTCCAGATTCTGGTTGTAATCTCTCCTCCTCCTCCTCCTCCCAGCCCACCCGTCTCAACGTGTTCAAGAATGACCAGGACACCTGGGATTACACCAACCCCAACCTCAGTGGACAAGGTAAAGCCCCAGGCAGGAGCTGCCCCTGCCTGCAGCGCCTCTGCACTGCTGTCCTCGTTGCCAGCAGGGTATTTCAGCGGTCAGCTAGACTCTGCACTATTATGCCCCAGGCCAGAGAAACCGGGACGGGCTGGGCTGGGGTGAGTGGGTTGGAGTACAGTTGTAGCCAAAGTTTTGGGGGGTGGGTGGGGCTGCTTTAAGTATTAGCCATTCATTTATTTTATTATGACTTGAATGAGGAAATTCAAAAAAGGTGAATTGTTTGGGTTTTGTTTTAATTCTTTCATTTATGCAACAGTGTGTCTCTGGCTTGGTGGCATTATAGCTCTGATTCTGTATTACTTTTGCTAACAGGACATTGTAGGGGGGAGGGGGTCATTTCTTTTGGTGCGGGAACACAGTAGGGATGTGCAGAGCCTCCCAGCTCCAGGTCATGCAGGTCTTGCTGTTGTGCCACGGGGGGAGGGCGGGGGTCACGTTTGGGTTTTGCCTCCCTGGCTGCGTGTGAAGGACCTTGTCAGTTGTGATTTTATTTGTAAAGTGCTTTTGATGCGATTTATCGTAAAAAGCTCTCTGTGAGCAACAGAATCGTCAGAGTGTAACGCTGTAGAGCGAATGCTGGCACAGGGAGCTCGCGCAGGGTAGCGCTGCGGCCATCGCTCACCCTCAACACCCCTACCACGTGCCCATAAACGGGGTTTGGGAGGGGGGGAGAACACAGATCCTCAGCCAGTAACCCTCGAACCTTGGGTTTAACGTTAGGCTGTTGTGAAGTTTTAGTACCTAAATTCATCACCCTTATGTGGTCGGGCCACAGTGTATAATGTGTATTACAAGTTGGGCACGCAGCACTGCCCTGCCTGTGAGAGTCACGCTGTGTGAGTCTGCGCTCTGCAGCAGTGCCCCTCTCAAATCAGCCCTCTTAGTGTCAGTAAAAATCCTACTGCTGGAAAAACATCTGCCTTCAATGTAATGGCCATTGAGGTTTGGGGATTCTCGACTCCCCCAGCAGTTTCTACCAGGGTTAAGAGGATGCACACTGCAGTGTGTTAATATATTTCAAATTCATTCTGGAACAGGCGCCCCTGTTGGTATCCTGTCTTTAGACAGACCTGTAAAGAACAGTCATCTTGGAATATTTTATTATATTATGTATTTGTGGTATAATACAATATTGATCTTTTCAAAGACGCGTGTTTCATAGTTATGAATAACCAATCTAGTTTAAAGAACTATTAGTAAATGCCTCTGAGGTCCTTGCCGGGGATTTAGTCAATCTCTGTGGCAGAATTAAAATAACAGCAAATGCTGCGTCCGTTTTTTTGGGGAAAGCGTTTGCATTTCTCCAGCGCTTGAGGTGTAACGATGCCCGACCGTGCTGAAGTGTGTAGACGCAGGCCGCGCTACGGTTTGCATCCCGGTAGGCTGTGTGATGCGCTGTAAGATCAAGGGAGAGGGGTGTGGGCTGGCATTGGAAGATTGCTGCTTGACCTGCTCTTGCAAGGACTGGCTCTCCACATCCCTATCGCGTGCACACACAGGCTGCAAAACAGCAACAGCAACTACAGAAACACAAGCAGCTGCTACAACTCCTCCTCGTACTACAGCAGCAGCTACCACAGCCCTCTTACTGGAGGAACATGCATCTCACATTCAGACCAGAGAAACAAGGGGACAGACCAAACAGTATGGCACCATTGCAAATCAAAGGAGAGAGCACTGAGCCTCAAACACTGTACAGACATGTATTACAACAGCAACTACAGCAAAGGAGAGAGCACTGAGCCTCAAACACTGTACAGACATGTATTACAACAGCAACTACAGCAAAGGAGAGCGCACTGAGCCTCAAACACTGTACAGACATGTATTACAACAGCAAAGGAGAGCGCACTGAGCCTCAAACACTGTACAGACATGTATTACAACAGCAAAGGAGAGCGCACTGAGCCTCAAACACTGTACAGACATGTATTACAACAGCAAAGGAGAGCGCACTGAGCCTCAAACACTGTACAGACATGTATTACAACAGCAACTACAGCAAAGGAGAGAACACTGAGCCTCAAACACCGTACAGACATGTATTACAACAGCAACTACAGCAAAGGAGAGAGCACTAAGCCTCAAACACCGTACAGACATGTATTACAACAGCAACTACAGCAAAGGAGAGAGCACTAAGCCTCAAACACTGTACAGACATGTATTACAACAGCAACTACAGCAAATCGGGAAGATCTTTTCTATTTTTTTGTATTTTTATTTCCACGAGACACGCCCGGCTGCCTTCACTCCATTCCTCCCTCGCCACTTCTTTCTTTTGTATTTGTTTGCTATTTAAAAGGAGTCTCCATTCGCAGGCAGCCAGAGGCACACACGTCCAGTCAAAGCTCTCTGCCCATCTCCTATATATATATATATATATATAAGTCTCCCTCTCTCTGGCTGCGTTTGGTTTTCCAAGCACTACTGACATGCATATGCAGAGCAGGATTGTAGCTAAGCTACTCTCCTCTCCTCTCTGAGCCTCGCCATCAGGAGTTTGTTGTCAAGGGGACCAGTTTGCACCGAAGAAGCAACCATCGCCTTCAACACCATACTACAGAATACAGAGCCCACTGCAGTCAACACAACAGCCCAGCAACACGCACAGACTTCACTGTGATCCGCACCCTGCTTTTCAATATTGTCTCTAATTCTGAGCGTCTTTCTTTTGAAGAATCATTTTCTTACCCTTTCCCTTTTACTGTTTTTTTCATCTCATTTTTTTGTTAGTTTTGAGTGTATTTGTTTTGTAATTGACGTTCCTGTCACGCCCGTGTGATGCAGGGTCTGTGTGGGACGCGGATGCTGTCCTCTTTCACACCTGTGCAAAACTGGCCTCGCTGTCAAGCGTCGCACTGGTAAGCAGCGACGCCGCTTTCGGATTTTAACTCTTTCTGAGGAGGGGAAAAAAAAAAACAAACAAAAAAAAAACTCTGGATGCTGTTCCTTGGGGTGGGGGTCTGTGTGGGGCGCAGTCCTTCTCTTCCCCTCCCCCCAACTCCACAACCCAGCGCTTGCATCTAACTGTAAGGTATGTGAAACCTGTGTCACGTGTTTTATTGTATCAATATTTTGTATATTGGGAGTAACCCAGGCAGAGGTGAAAACCTTCTAACCAGCTTCCAACCCCGGATCTGTAGCCTCTTTTAAATTTGACTCTAAGTTGTGCTTGTGTCGTTAGTTGGCACGGTTCCGAATCTGTCGTGTCCCCCCGTCCCCCGTCCCCCCCCTTGTATTCTAGACCCCAGTGTTAAAGCCAGGGGTTCTCCTAGTTAATATGCATCAGCAGAGAGCTACAGTGATGAAGCAAACACATTTTATCAAACCCTTGTACTGAGATGTAGATCTCATTTTGAATGTACGTTTATTGCTTAAACTCCTGGTTCTCCCTAGAAGGTTTGTTGAGCTGAGAGGTTGAGTGGTTTTCACATCTGCTGCTAATTCTACTACAATACAATACAATAAAAAGCAATGCAGTGAACTGGAGTCCTGTGTCAGCCCTCCCTGCTCCAATACGCCATGGTGTGTGTTTTTTGTTAAGTTGGCTCTATTTATATTAATCTTGTCAAGATATTCTCCTCCTAATGGATTTCAGTAGGTTTGATCTTGTGTGCCCTGGAGCACTACAGCTTGTAAATCTGCTTGTCAATAAACGTCTGCCCTGTATTGTCTTCTCTCAAACCTTCTCTGAACCCTGAGTCGCTACAAGGCAAAATAATCCTGAGTAGCTTTCTCTTCTCTTTACAGTGCATAAATATTTGAAGTGTGTGTGTTTGTGTACTATGTATAATATATATATATATATATATATATATATATAATATATATATATATATATATATATATATATATATATATATATTATGTATGTATTATACATCTGAAGTTGCTAGACTTGTAGTTCTGTTGCCATAGTGAAATGGAATCATTTTTTTCCTCATCTGTATATTTGCTACGGACTCCTTTGCTGTTTTTACTTTGTCTCCTCTGAGTAACGAATTGCAGACTGGATCCACTAGATGGAGGTGTTGTAACACGTGTGGTTTTGTAAGTGGTGCCCTGCTGATCCCGTATAGACGTTGTTGTGAATAATGAACATTTGCATTACTAAACACATTTATTATTAAATGAGTGACAGTTACTCCCTAGAAGTCGTTTTTTGTTTTTTTTCTGAAGTCTTGTTTTTATTTTGTTTTTTGTAAGTTGCGGATATGAGTGCCAATCCCAACAAGAGGCAGAGGCAGCCAGCTTTGCTGGGGGATCATCCTCCGGAATACGGTACGGAGAGACTGGGCACTGCACATTGGGATTCTCTTTGTGTTGGGAATTGGGGAGGGACGGTGGGGGGGTTGATTTGAAAAAAATAAAAAGTAATTGGAATTGAAAAACAGACCTTGATCCAAACTGAGTCTCTCTCTGTCTCTCAGGTGGTCCGCAGGGAGGCTACCACAGTGGCCACTATCATGATGAGAGTTACGGGCCGCCCCCTCCCCACTACGAGGGGGGGCGCAGGATGGGGCCCCCCATGGGAGGACCGAGACGTGGGGGTCACAGCCAGCGGTATGGGGGTCCGCAGTATGGGCACCCCCCTCCCCCCCCGCCCCCTCCCCCAGAGTACAGCTCCCACGCAGACAGCCCTGTGCTGATGGTGTACGGCCTGGAGCCCAGCAAGATCAACGCAGACCGGGTCTTCAATGTGTTCTGTCTGTACGGCAATGTGGAGAGGGTAAGAAATATATACAGAGACACTCGGCTGTACTGCATTGTGGAGAGGGTAAGAATTATATACAGTCAGAGCTGTACTGCAGTGTGGCGAGGGTAAGAAATATATACAGAGACACAGACTCAGTTGTAGTGCAGTGTGGAGAGGATAAGGGAAGCGCAGGGCAAGACAAGCACTGGACCAGTTGCACACCTGTTTATATATAATATAAACACCGAGAGACACACACTGCTGTGTAGTATTTCATTTAGGGTTCTGGCATGTTGACAGTAAATGTGTTTAATACCTGACTTAAAACATTTTGATGTGCAAGTTTGACAGGGAGGGAGTTCTGCTTATTCTAGGTTAATTACTTCGTTGAATCGTGATTGTAGATATGCATTTGTAAGAAGTGGCTGTATCTGCCTGTGCTAACGCTCTGTGTGCGTCCTCCCTCTCTCTCTTTCTTTCTCCAGGTGAAGTTCATGAAAAGTAAGCCTGGTGCTGCCATGGTGGAGATGGGAGACGGGTTTGCAGTGGACCGGGCCATCACTCACCTCAACAATAACTTCCTGTTTGGACAGAAACTCAATGTCTGGTGTGTACACACCCCCCTCCGCCCCTTACACACCCCACCATATACACACACACACATCCCTCCACCCCCCTACACACACAAAACACATTGATTTGTAGACTGAACTGTGGAGGCAGTGAAAGACTGAATATGCTTCTCGCAACAGTGCAGCACGTTTTGATTTTCTGAGCTCTTGTAATAGTTTCCCTGCTGCTTTGAATGCCAGCTATGAGCCAAGTGATGTCTGTAAACATTGACAGGTTTGACGTGTCTTCAGGTGCTTCCCTTATTTACAGCAACAAGAATTTATTATCACTAATTAAGTGATAATATGTTAATTATCAACATTATTTGTTCAGATGCCAGGTTTTCAGTATCAATACATTGCTATTGCTATTTCCCAGAAAGGGGTGCTGATTTTTCCCCAAATTGTTGGGATTGTTTTTGAAAAAAGGAATTGCAGTAGGAGGGGGGATTGATTTTAGGAAGGAGTTGAATTGACCCTGTACCCCTCTCCTCTCCCCTCCCAGCGTGTCCAAGCAGCAGGCCATCATGCCCGGCCAGTCCTATGAGCTGGAGGACGGCAGCTGCAGCTTCAAGGACTTCCACGGGACCCGAAACAACCGCTTCACCTCCCCGGAGCAGGCAGCCAAGAACCGCATCCAGCACCCCAGCAGCGTGCTGCACTTTTTCAACGCCCAGCCTGACGTGTCTGTGGAGATCTTCAACCAGGTGAGGCAGATAATCCTGCAAAACCAGGTCTGTTCACTGCAGTTACTAAGAGGTCTTCAGCCCAGGGGAGCAGAGGGGCTGAATACTGCATTTTCTAAACCTGGAACAGCCTGGCGTGTCTGGAGATTTTCAGGCAGGGCCCTGCACACTTCCACTGCAAGCAGACACAAGCGCTGGTCTGCTTCACCTTGGGGTGTTCATTAGGGAGGGGTACAGGCTCATTGACGTGATCCTGACTGGTGTTTATTTTTTCAGATCTGTGAGGATCTGGGAGTCAAGAGACCCTCATCTGTGAAGCTGTTTTCAGGAAAGAGTAAGTATTTGGAAACGGGAGGAGTGGGTGTAATACTGGGAGCCATGTGCGTGGCAGGAATTGTGTGATTGGTTTGCTCTAGAGCGAACTTCAGGAGGGGGGGGGTTAATCTCTGCATTTCTTTGGTTGAAATAAGTTGGATTCTCCTCTCTTCCCTTTTGCTATATTGCACGGTGGGATGGCTTGGTCATGTTGTATTACTCTGTGATGCAGTGTAAATAAATATGGCCAGCTGTATTACTGTGCAAACTAACAAGACTCCTCTCTCTCGGGTGGGGGTCAGGCTGTGTGTGTGTGTATGTGTGTGATGCAGTGTATATGACCCTGCCTCTCCTCTCTCAGGTGTGGGTCAGGCTGTGTGTGTGTGATGCAGTGTATATGACCCTGCCTCTCCTCTCCTCTCCTCTCTCAGGTGTGGGTCAGGGTGAAAGGAGCTCCTCCGGGCTGCTCGAGTGGGAGTCCATCAACGATGCCATGGAGGCTCTGGCCATGATGAACCACTTCCAGATGAAGAACCCCAGTAAGTGTCAATCACACCTGCCGGGGGGGCGGGGCGGGACCTCTGCATGTATCTTCCCCCTACATATTTGTACCCACTTTTTTTTTTTTGTATGAAACAAATCTTTCTTTGCATCCACGTCTGTATTCACGCACTTAACTAAAACCTGACCCTAAACTTGTATGATCCAGTATCCCCTACAATACTACAGAGCAGCCTGCAAATGTCACTCACTCACTCAGCATGCATGTATGGGAACACATGTTTGTTTACATTGGCTGAAACGTGGGTTGTTTTTTGGGGGGGGGGTGGGGGCTGGGCTTGTGTTTCTGTGTGTGGTCTATTTAATAAAGGGATAGTTAAAAGCCTGTTTGTAAGGTATGTAATGTGTGAAAGCAAAGTTTAGGACACTGTTGCTCTGTGGAGCTGAAGGGGGGGCAGTCCATTTGCATTTTGAGGCTTCATACAGGTTGTTTTAGATAGGCCGGTGAACTTGTTCACTGTGGCGTGGTTTAATAGAGATTTAGACTTGTTTTATTGCAAAGGGGCTTCATTTCCAGTCCGCCTGCGGTGCTTGACCTTTTCGTGCAAAAGCTTTCTAATTCTCTCCATCCCTCCCTCTCTAGATGGTCCGTATCCCTACACCCTGAAACTCTGCTTCTCCACGGCCCAGAATGCAAACTAACAGCACGGAGAACCCCTGAACCGAGACGAGCCAGGAGTGCACCCCCCAAAAAATGGAATAAATTCCCTGCCCCTCCCTGATGCCCCCTTTTTATACAAGTGTGTTTTGTAGGAAGTACATTTTCTCCAACTAGTCTTGTGCTTTTTTGTTTGTTTTTTCGTTACTTGCACAGAATAAAATTAAGCACATCTTAGTGTTTTTGTGTTTGAGATGAAACCCAGCTTTTTGTACAAGCTTGTTTTGTGTTTTTTTTTTTCTTTTTGACATTGCTGTGCTGCGTACGTATTGCCACCTACAGTTCAATAAAATTGGAAGAATATTTAACTTTGTGGTGTCGGTACATTTTGAAAGCAATAAATATACATACACACTTTCAAAGATGACTGCTGTACTGGGGATCTGAGAGCAGCTAATTCAATACAGTCTAGTGCAGGGAACTCAGTGCTGTACTGGGGATCTGAGAGCAGCTAATTCAATACAGTCTAGTGTAGAGAACTCAGTGCTGTACTGGGGATCTGAGAGCAGCTAATTCAATACAGTCTAGTGTAGAGAACTCAGTGCTGTACTGGGGATCTGAGAGCAGCTAATTCAATACAGTCTAGTGTAGAGAACTCAGTGCTGTACTGGGGATCTGAGAGCAGCTAATTCAATACAGTCTAGTGTAGAGAACTCAGCGCTGTACTGGGGATCTGAGAGCAGCTAATTCAATACAGTCTAGTGTAGAGAACTCAGTGCTGTACTGGGGATCTGAGAGCAGCTAATTCAATACAGTCTAGTGTAGAGAACTCAGCGCTGTACTGGGGATCTGAGAGCAGCTAATTCAATACAGTCTAGTGTAGAGAACTCAGTGCTGTACTGGGGATCTGAGAGCAGCTAATTCAATACAGTCTAGTGTAGAGAACTCAGTGCTGTACTGGGGATCTGAGAGCAGCTAATTCAATACAGTCTAGTGTAGAGAACTCAGTGCTGTACTGGGGATCTGAGAGCAGCTAATTCAATACAGTCTAGTGTAGAGAACTCAGTGCTGTACTGGGGATCTGAGAGCAGCTAATTCAATACAGTCTAGTGTAGAGAACTCAGTGCTGTACTGGGGATCTGAGAGCAGCTAATTCAATACAGTCTAGTGTAGAGAACTCAGTGCTGTACTGGGGATCTGAGAGCAGCTAATTCAATACAGTCTAGTGTAGAGAACTCAGTGCTGTACTGGGGATCTGAGAGCAGCTAATTCAATACAGTCTAGTGTAGAGAACTCAGTGCTGTACTGGGGATCTGAGAGCAGCTAATTCAATACAGTCTAGTATAGAGAACTCAGTGCTGTACTGGGGATCTGAGAGCAGCTAATTCAATACAGTCTAGTGTAGAGAACTCAGTGCTGTACTGGGGATCTGAGAGCAGCTAATTCAATACAGTCTAGTGTAGAGAACTCAGTGCTGTACTGGGGATCTGAGAGCAGCTAATTCAATACAGTCTAGTGTAGAGAACTCAGTGCTGTACTGGGGATCTGAGAGCAGCTAATTCAATACAGTCTAGTGTAGAGAACTCAGTGCTGTACTGGGGATCTGAGAGCAGCTAATTCAATACAGTCTAGTGTAGAGAACTCAGTGCTGTACTGGGGATCTGAGAGCAGCTAATTCAATACAGTCTAGTGTAGAGAACTCAGTGCTGTACTGGGGATCTGAGAGCAGCTAATTCAATACAGTCTAGTGTAGAGAACTCAGTGCTGTACTGGGGATCTGAGAGCAGCTAATTCAATACAGTCTAGTATAGAGAACTCAGTGCTGTACTGGGGATCTGAGAGCAGCTAATTCAATACAGTCTAGTGTAGAGAACTCAGTGCTGTACTGGGGATCTGAGAGCAGCTAATTCAATACAGTCTAGTGTAGAGAACTCAGTGCTGTACTGGGGATCTGAGAGCAGCTAATTCAATACAGTCTAGTGTAGAGAACTCAGTGCTGTACTGGGGATCTGAGAGCAGCTAATTCAATACAGTCTAGTGTAGAGAACTCAGTGCTGTACTGGGGATCTGAGAGCAGCTAATTCAATACAGTCTAGTGTAGAGAACTCAGTGCTGTACTGGGGATCTGAGAGCAGCTAATTCAATACAGTCTAGTGCAGGGAACTCAGTGCTGTACTGGGGATCTGAGAGCAGCTAATTCAATACAGTCTAGTGTAGAGAACTCTAATATGTATCATTTTAGAAATGTATTTGCACAGTGTAAGACAGAAATACCGGCATGTATCCTCGCATTCTACAAACTGCAGCTAGTGCTTATGCTGGGGAATCGCTATTTAGTAAATAACCGAACAAACAAATATAAAATGAGTTGTAAACAGATTGCGCTCTTTTGCCCAGTGCAGCCAGGTGCCGTCGCGAAACAATTTGGATCCTTTTCGCTTCCCGTCTCGGAGAATTTCTCAAAGCCTCCGATTGGAAGCCAGCTCCCCAATCTAGGGATCGTCAACAAATTCTACAATAACCCTAAAAAAATATATAAAGAAATAGACACCTGGCTGTACTCCTCCACATGACCGATCGTGTGCATGTGACTTTGGGTTTGTCAGAGAGAGTGGCTTGGTCACGGATATGGCATTTGTATTCATGAGGCGCACGGTGTGGAGTAACGGGCCCAGACCCAGAAGAAGAACTTTCACCGAGGATCAAGAGATTGGTAATTTGTAGACGGTGCCTAAGCGGATCCCTGCGCCACTGGTCTGGATAAACTCTCTTTGCAATTCGGAGCGACTCCGATATTCTGCAGCCATGGCCAGCCGCGTTGTGAAGTCTGTGCTCGATCAGGGTAAGTAACACTGCATTATTACTGAACTCGTTTGTATATTATTTTGCTGTATTAAAATTAAAGCGTTATTGGTTAACGATTGTCGAGTCAGGGGTGATGACCTTTCTCCTAATTGCACCCGGTCAAGGGTCTGAACGGTTCGCTCCAGATGCGAGTTCACAGATTCGCAGATTCATTTCAGCGCCGCAACAACGTTTCCGTGCCTCATTAAAACAATCTGCACCTCATGCAATAATCCGCGAGGAATTTTAAATCTCGCATTGCTGAATTGAAAATGCAATACGTTGGTTTAGTCGAGATAAGCATTTGAACCGTGATGCCTTCGCCAGTGCAGTAATTAACACAAAGACATCACGGAGTCACTAAAATGTTAAATAATATTATTTATATATATATAGGGTTAAATCAGTTGATCTATAAAGTTGCGTTCCTTTCTAGAGCTGTTGAACCCGTTCCGGGTCCGAGTAAATTACGACAAAGGTTCCCAAAACACAAACGTTCAATTATGACATGTAAGATTCTTGCACACTGTGTGACATATATGTTATGTTATATATATATATATATATATATATATATATATATATATATATATATATATATATATATATATAATGTTAATTTGACCCCGAGGTTTGTGTATTTCTGCAACGCGCTCATAATGGAATATAGCGTTTAGTATCTCAACGCATCGATGATCTAGGAAGCTCACTCACTCAGTAACCCTAAAGTTAATCATTTGAAATATGCATATATTTAAGCCTGGGTCTTGCTTATTAACGATGCCCCTTTCAAAACGTAAAGCGCACACAACATATTAAACGCGTTGGACATTATGAAAACACACGAGTCTGAACAGCGAGTTTATTGTATACCGTGAAAGAACACTTCAGCTGGTCGGGGGGGGGCTCATAGGACTTGTCCCGGGTCCCCAAATGCCTGCCATTGAGCAACAGAATTAAGCGAAAGGTCGCTGTGCCCTATGTACTCCCTGTGGTTATTTTTACACACAAACGCCCTTTGAGTTGCTAGGGGTATTATCACCTGACACGAGTCGAGTCTCCCTTGATCTCCAGAACTGCCAGCATGTTCTACGATACCCGTGTTCACAATGTAAAAGGTGTTCATGGTTATTTAGGATCGATTAGCCTTCTCCTTTTGACACTGTAGCAGGCTGAGTTCTTGTTTGAATCACAATACCCACCTCTCTTTCTTTCCTTCCCTCTCTCCCTCTTTCCATATCTTCCTTCCCCCATTCCCCCTTCCTCTCCCCCTCTCTTTTATTATCTTCCACCTCTCCCCTATCTCCCTATCCTTTCCTCCAACCCCTTCTCTCTCTCTCTCTCGCTCTCTCTCTTCTCTTCCAGGCAGTAGGAGGGTGTGGTCTCCAGTCTCCAGAGCTGTGCGGGCGATGTCATCAGGGACGGGGTCTGGGGCTAGCCCCTCCCACACCTACGAGACGCTGCGGGTGAGCCAACCACGACAGAGTGTGATCCACGTGGAGCTCCACCGGCCCGAGAAACGAAATGCCATGAACCAAGCGTTCTGGAGGTGAGAGAGAGATACACACACACACACACACACACACACACACAGAGAAACGAAACGCCATGAACCAAGCGTTCTGGAGGTGAGAGAGAGAGCGAGACAGAGAGAGATACACACACACACACAGAGAAACGAAACGCCATGAACCAAGCGTTCTGGAGGTGAGAGAGAGAGCGAGAGAGAGAGAGAGATACACACACACACACACACAGAGAAACGAAACGCCATGAACCAAGCGTTCTGGAGGTGAGAGAGAGAGCGAGAGAGAGAGAGAGACACACACACACACACACACACACACACACACACACACAGAGAAACGAAACGCCATGAACCAAGCGTTCTGGAGGTGAGAGAGAGAGCGAGACAGAGAGAGATACACACACACACACACAGAGAAACGCGCCATGAACCAAGCGTTCTGGAGGTGAGAGAGAGAGCGAGAGAGAGAGAGAGATACACACACACACAGAGAAACGAAACACCATGAACCAAGCGTTCTGGAGGTGAGAGATTGTGTGTTTCAGGGAGATGGTCGTGTGTGTTGATTGTGTGTTGATTATGTCTTTCAGGGAGATGGTTGTGTGTG
>NC_054573.1:4345285-4370285 GCF_017654505.1 Polyodon spathula | reverse complement strand
TCATTTTAAGTAACGTAAGTAATCTCCAAACTGGGTGTGATGCGAACTATAACAGCAGCCTGAAAAGATGTGTTCTGTAAGCCAGTCTAGTAACAGAAGCCTCAACAAGGCCAGGTCAGCAGCCCTCGGGGCGAGATGCAAATCTGCACAATTGTGTGTGTGTGTGTGTGATCAGGTTCCTGCTAGGGGCACTGAGAGCCCCCCTGGCCTGCCATTGCGAGTGTGCCTGAGCGCTGACCTCATGAATACAGAACTCTGAAAGGAAAGGAACGAGAAGCTGCTCTAACGAACTGGGAGGGAGGGTCGCAATTAACACGGTACTCCACTCTGACGGAGACATTCTCCAATATTGAGAGATTGGATAATCCCATTCCACCCTCATTTGAATTTGGGAATGGAGACAGGTGCCGGCTGCTGTTGCTGCAGGATGAGATATTGCCCCCGCAGGCTGAGTAATGCAGTCCTGACAAGTTTTTATAACAGGTACATAATCAAAAAGGGATTTTAAAGACAGACAAGGCTTTAAAATACATTATCTTGGTTCTTATTGCTCACTTGAGGGACCTAGAGATAAAGACGGACAACAGGCTTTAGAAAGAAAGAACCATGAATACTTTGGACAATCAGTGGAGCAACGATTCATTGTGTCTCAATGCATCACAATTCTTTCTTTACATGATACAATGCAAGAGGTGTGTGTATCACTTGTACTGCGATACAGGACCAAAAGCACAACTCTGTAGTTCACCAAGCGGTTCTTGAATAAAGAGTTTTATAATTTGTACCATAAAAAGTCTCTTTACAAAAAATGCCCATGTAACAAAGAGGCTGGCACTGTCTTCAACACTATGAAGATCCGAGCTGCTTGCTTGCTTAGCTTTTAAACGACTTTTAACCTCCTCTCGTCTCACAATGGGACGCGGTCTGTAATGGCAGGGCATCACGCCACACTGCCCGTTACAAACTAGTCCCCTTTACCCTCTGCCATCTAAGACAGCCGGGTCACCAATGTAATGGGGCAGAGGCTGGCGCAAAACGGAGACCCTGCACACCACAACAGAGCGCCTTAATCACTCTGCATAGAGATCAGCTCAAAAGTAGCACGTTGTCCCCTAGACTCTGGATGGGGGGGGGGGTGGATCTTCACAGCTGGATAAGAACCTCTTGCGATACCACTCACATTTAAAAAGTGGCATACAGACTGTTACTGCTGCCAACCTTTTCATGAGAACACAGATCTAGATTCTGGTAGGGATATGTAGTAAGTGAAGACAAACTGCCCTCTTACTCTGCCTGAACTTGTTGTGAAATTCCATATCTCCCTAACTCTCTGCAGCCTCCCTTCAGTTAATCTGTGCTCTATTTATATAAAGAAAGCTAGTCTAACTTAGGCGAGTGTCTGGGGGGGATGGGAGGGCTTTGAGACCTAAACCCTGCTTGTTTAAAGGCGACGAGAGTCTAGACATATTAATACCTACTGACACACTGTCCAACGACTCTGGCTTCAAACAGACTCGTTTCCACTGTTAAAGATCCTCTTTCAAACTGTTGCAACAGTAAGAACAACGCGAGTGAGTTCAGGGAGAGATCAGCTCGGGCGCGGGCGTCTGATGTACTTGCACCCCCTGTGGCCTTCAGGCTCAGTTCACTTGCGCTGCTGTTACTTTCACAGTTTAAAGTGCCTGGACTTTTTTTTGTCAGAGAAGTTAAGGGTTTAGCAGGGCTATAGGCTAAATCCTTCAACATTAGGTTTTTTAATCTTACTACAGTCATAACACGTTTATTTAAAAAAGGGACGGATCTTTGCGGTTTATAAGATGCAGCGCACTGCAGATCCTTTTGGTAACAATTTCAAGCAGGCACATGTTCTTAGAGTCAAAGAAAACTAACACGCAAATATAATGAACATGTATGCCAGCAACCCCTCTGTAACACTAAAATAATATTGGAAATTCCCATTAATTTTAGAAGTGTTTCAAGGAATTGCAGAGGCAACAATGGAATGTTTTCAACAGCACAGGAATTGAGAGGAACACACGGCCATTATTTTAAAAGGATGCCCGCAGTCTTACTTAAAAGGAGATGGCGCACAATTGGAACCCCAGGCGCAAAGCGCTTCAGAACTGCATGGTCCTCTGACGCTGTAGTTCTGCAGTCACTTCACGGCCGGCTGTCTGTAGGAAACTAAGCGGGCGGCTGACGGCACGCGTTTTGGAGGACGCGAGTGCTCGTCCTCGTCTCTCCTGAGTTAGTGAGGGGGTTGCAGTGGTGACCCGGGTTGAATAATTGGGCATGCCAAATTCGGACGGACGGACGGACGGGGGGGGGGGGGGGGGGGGGGAAAAAAAAGTCGAAATGTTTCTCACTGTATTTCAATTTTAATGTTTCTAAATTGAGCATTACTGATACTTATTGATGACACATAATAATAGTGAGTGGGCTCGCCAACACACAGCTGGATTTCTCCCAGGGCTCCTGTTTAATAGTGAAACAGAGCTAGATCACTACAAGTCTCTCACTGGGTCCTTACTGGAGCATTGCAACATACTACTGCTATCCAACTTGCTTACTGTTAATGCTGCCCATTCAAAACCAATAATAAAATCCAAATGATCACACAAAGCGGGCTCTGCAACAACAGTCAACAAGGTTCATGGTGTTTCAATAAAGAACTGGCAAATACCTTCCCTCTAAAATGAGAGTGATTTATTACGATATTGAAATGACGGTTTACCTAAAAACCCAGGATCCTTTCGTAATCAAAGAAGTCAGACGACAGCCATTCAGCCCACCAGTGCTGGTGCAGTTCCTAGCAGCTGGGTGATCTCAAATCTTTGTGCAGTTAAAGGATTCAGATGCATCCGGGCCCCACCGTTTCTTTTTCATCACATCCTGGGGATTTCTTAAAACCCAGAAGTTTAAAAACACCCCTGCGGCCTCAACAGAGCTGCAAAACCAGTGAAGCCCCTTCAACACCCTGCCTCCCAGTGAACGTAAGAAACAGCACATTTGTTCCAAGTGGTATTTCTTACTGATGTATTCTGACATCCACTGGGAGCAGAGTTACACTCTGCTGTACCAGCTGAATTTACAGTGATGATTTCTGAGAGACTGACTAAATCACCAGAACGTGATGCAAACAGAAAACGACATACAAAGCAGCTCTAAACAAAGGTAACTGGCATATTTCCGACCAAAGTTCTTTAAATGCGCCAAAGGATCAACCAGAGCTTACAGTAACTCTCACATTACACCAACAGACTCAAGCCGACGGAGTGTCTCGCTGCTGAAAGATCTGTCCACCTTAAGGTAAAAGGCAAGCTGTTGACACCCTTCAAAGTGGACGGGCTTGCTCGACCGGTTTACTTCACGCTGGGCTGGCCTGAGTCCCTGCTGTAAAAATCTCACTACTTTCTAAGCAGTTCTAGGAGCATCTAGACTGATCCCACCACTTAACACAGGCATATCAGAGGACAGCACACCACAGCTGCCTTTAACCCTTCACTCCTTGAGCAGGATTGCCAAAACAGCCCACGAGAGAGTTTAACCCACCAGCTTGTTTCCTTTAGTCAGTATCAGGCTGTCTACATGCTCCGAGGGGGCTGACACCTTAATCTTGTATGCAGGGATATGGAATGGAACAGAGCTCTAAAAAGGCACTTGTACTGGGGTGAAATGATCACAGCAAGCATACATGTTTATTAATTAATAAATACACTAAAAAACATGCAGAAAAGAGCAAATCAAGCTGCAAAAGCACAGATAACTACAGATGTTTAGTCCCAGTAAAATATGCAGGCAAAGAGTCAGGAATTTAAACAATGTAAAAACGCCGATTTTTAGAACACAGATCCTCAGGTGAACAGGTCTTGCATGTTTGTAACCTTATTAGAAAAGCCATTATTAGCAGCTCTAAAACACCTTTTTTAAACAAAATTATATACGACTGAAGAGATATTAAACATTTAGCAAACACCTGAAATGTTTAACACTCTGCCAATGTTTAAACTGAACTATGAACACCCCTAGTCTAGTTTGCTATCTGCTCCATCTCACCAGACCTGTACCCATCCGAATGGGTCTAGTTTGCTTTTAGCTACACCGAACCCTGTCCTAGGTCCTGACATCACTTAAAATGAGAAAATATATCTTGTGTGAGTCAGTCCTTGAGCGTTCTGACATCATTCACAGCATTGTAATATATTTCATTCAGAGAGACTGGCATGGAAGTCATGCTTCTTCATCCACAACCCTCTCTCCTGACAACCATCACAAGGTTTGAACCAGATCAACAGATTTCCAGTTTAACAGTCCTGTCGGTTCAAAGATTTCCAAAAAGGAGGTGCTGTCCTAACAAATTACCTCGGACAACACTGAGCCGCTGGCAACAAGACAGTACAGGGAGCAATGGTGACCCCTGCTGGCCAAATAGCACAATTTCAATAAAAAAAAAAAAAGCCCACCAGACTAGCCACAGGCAATCCCTGCCAGTTTGCAGATTAAACACTTTCTTTAATTTTAAAGCATTGCTTTCTATACTGTTTGTTATCTGAACAAGGTCAGTGTAGAGGACAGTCTACTTGACTTGCTTCAATTAACAATTTATGTCCGAGTTTTTAATTTTTTTCCATGCCTTATCAGTTTAAGAACATAACAAATTTTACAACCGAGAAGAGGTCATTCAGCCAATTAGTGCTCAGCTGGTTCCTAGTAGCGAATTAATCTAAAAACTTTTGCCAAGGTCGGGTCAGTGGATCCAACTGATTCAGCACCAACATGACTAGGCAGCCCATTCCATCCCCTCACCACTGTGTGAAGAAATCAACAAGCCTCCCCACATCAAGGCTTCTTTTTCCTATGCTAAGCGAATCCAGTTCCTTCCAACTTCTCTTCGTAGCTCGCTCCTTTAGAAAGTACCAATGACAATAACGCAATGTACCTTATAATTAAAAGGTATCAAAATAAAAAGGCATTAAAGGAGTTTTATTTTAGGATGACACAACCACCAGACTGCTTCTATGGAGTCATCCTGTTCTTACTCAACAGTTATATTTTTTAGTTTTTCCAAATGTAGCAGTATTGAGTGTTAATCGGTCATGGACTAGACTCAGTAAGGGAATCGTTGTGTCAGTCAGAGGGCTGGATGCTGTGGAGGAAGGCGTGCTGTTGTACTTACTGTGCTTGGGTGACCTGGACGGAGAGCGGCTCTGTCTGCTGTACTGTCTTTCCCACTCGTCCCTCTCCTTCTCCCGCCTCTCCCGCTCCCTGAGAACAAACAAGTTCACGTCACAAAGGCACACAGCGCCAACCAGCCAGCCAGCAGGACTAGCAGATCAGCACCGTGCTCAACAAGACCAGTGACTGCAATATGGACGACTGGCGAAACACGTTGGTACACTTTGCAGCCTTCTGACTGCCCCTTTAAAGACTTCAGCGGTCTTTAAATAACTCTGTTGACTTCGGATTTCATGACAGTCTATGAAGATCGAAATGCACTGCCAACACTGTTGCATATTATGGTCCATGGTACTGTTGCAGATAGCGTCCCTATAAAATCAGCAGCCAAAAACCTGAATGAATACACAAGTAAATGACCAGCCTTTCGGTGTGGTTACAATCCAGAGGGGAATTATGAAAACTATCAAAATAAAACCCGGGGCGAATCATGCATTTAGGTTTTATTGAGTGGTTGTAAGTGTCGAGGGCAACCTCCCCTATTTAAAAGGCATCATAATGTTCGAATAAACAAATGCACACAGGGTTGCTTTTAGAATGGCAGATCACGTCACATGGCTTGCGTGACCGGTCTGCAGTATTTACTTTCCCTTTGTCCTGCAGCAATGCCAGAAGTACACCGTAGGAGGTATTCTGCAGTACTGATAAAGTGATCCTCACATTTTTTGCACGTCGGAGGTCACTAATACATAGCGTAAACTTTACTCAGAATGTGTTTTTAACGGAACTCAGATTTTATCCCATCAAGATTATTCAGCACACATTAACCCTGACATGCTGGACCGCTTTCATTTCAGTGCCTAACACGTCTACTAACAATTATTTATTTGCTTGCTTGCAACGGTGGCCACATTTATTGCATCTCCCCATTATCTTTATGATCACCATATAGCATCATTTCTTATAGACTTACTTGTTATATTGAATTATGTAACTTGTATCTACATATGTCTCTTCATAATAAATATTGAAAGTCAGACAATAAAATCATGTTTATATGCCAAAAATAAAATGCATTATTAGTTTGATTACAGCGTGGCCACATTAGTTAATATAGTTGGCTTACTGCTTTGTTGCCATTTATAGTTTGTTTTTCTATATACTTTTATTTGCTATTTGTGGTTACACTGAATTCTATACCATTTGTATATAAATAGGATTTATTTTCATAGTGCAAAATTATTGGATAATTTAATAAAAACACCTGCGTTTCTGACTTGTATTTATTCATACATTTCAAGGTGAAACGGTTTTATATATGATTTGGCAATGTACTGTGTGATATTTTGCTTAGACTGGACTACTTAAATAAAACAGGACAAAATCTTGTAGCTCCTCAACGGTAGTAGATATTCAAAATCTGTTTTTTTTTTTTTATTTATTTGAAATCCTCATAAAATAAACTAACGCCCTTTAGAAAGGGGTCGAAATCAGCAATTAAGAAATGCTTTATAAATGTTGTTTTGATTTCTGTGGAGGTGCGGCTTATATAAAATTAAAAACACGCCTCTCAGTTTTAACCAAGGCGTGCCAGTATCATACAGATCACTCACGAAGGGGAGAGAAACCACAATTCCTGTATCCCCAGGAATCAGGATCATTCAAAAGGGGGTCCTTACAACTGCAGCATGTGGAAAACCTCCTTGTAAGTATGCAAAAAGGGGCGCATCCATTGCAACTACATAGTCAGTTACTAAAGTTTAATTTACTAGGGTCTGAAAAGGCATCACTATTAACATGTCCAGCAGACAGCATGCTCACCTTGTATAAGCAAATAAAGCTGGCGTGCCTTTACCAATGCCAACCAGAGCAAAGCTGTTCCAGCTTTAAGAATACCAACAGACCCTTGGAGTGAATACCTAGCCAAGCACAGGAAGAATGCCGTATGGAAATCCAACAGCACAGGGAAAAACAAATGCCGGGGAAAAGTGCCCCTCTGTGGGCAACAGTGGAAACAACTCTTGCAACACTTTTTAGTGTTCTATGAAGAATGTATTCTTGAAATGCAATGTGTGTATAACTTTACAGAAGTACAGTATTTCAATCCAGTATCTATAGTTAACAATAAGTAGCATGTTGAGAGTGGGTCTCCACTGAACCCAAACCGCTGTCTTTGGCCAGCAGTGTGCGTGGATAGATCTGGTGTGTAGAAATAGAATTTGGGAGTCTTTACTTCATCCTGATTTTGCGAGCCATGGCCCTCAGCTCATCCTCACGCTCCTGAAACAAAGGGAAAGAAAACATTAAAGCAGCACAATCTGGAATCAGAACAAGGGAATACCAGTCACTTGAAGTGTGAAGGATCTCTGAACGGTCCCATTCAGAGCAATGTGGGTGTGCTGGGTTTGTACGTGGCAGACGCTGGCCTTATCTTGAACGGCCCTCTCCTCACCTGTCTCTCGTGTTCTTGCTGTTGCATCTTCTCCTGAGCAGCCTTCTTATCGGCTTTAACTAAAGAAATATAAAAAAAAAAAAAAAAAGGTCAGTCAGTCAGTCAGTCATCAGCTGTGATTGCCCATCTGTAACCTGTAAATACAGTATAATCGTAAATCTCGAAAAACTACTCTTCTAAATCTTTTGTAGTCATTTTAGTATTACTTTAGTATAAATACATGTTAATTTGGATTCATATGTTGTTTTTTTCTGACTTTATGTGAACGAAAAGACACACATTTGCCCGTTTTCCCATTGGAAATAGTGATATTTTGAAATATCACTGTCCTGGTCACAAAAGCAAAGTTTGTGGGGAATAATAGCCATTTTCTATACTTTTGAGGCATAAGCAATTAGGAAATAACACTTACTACCCAGGAACAAAAAATTTGTGTTACACAGTGTTATCATTCCAAGCCTAAGCAGTACTGCAAGTGTTTTAGAAAGAGTTCTTACGCTGTCTGTTAAGCGCTCTGTTCATGCGAAGCTTCAGCCTCTCCTGGGGGGTCAGCTTCGACTGGAATGGAAACACAAACTGGTGAAAACAGCAATGAATGCTGGAGTCCTCATTCCATTCTTTACCTGTTTATAAAACACACGCTGGTCTGCAGTATAGATTGGCCATGTGCTCTCTTTGCCTCGTGTGTAAAAGCCCATATAACAGGCAAGTTTTGGGCAACTTTTTTTTCTGGTCACTCATGTAGGTGACATTTTTAAGCAGTTTTCACCTCCTGACTAATTCAAGCCTCAACAATATCGAACTTATTTTGTGAAAATCCGCTTAAAGTTGCATAGTCTTTATCAAAAGCGCTTTTTTGAGCCCTGCTTTTCTTACCACTTCTTAGCATCAGCACCCTTAATACTGGTTCCCTGCTTTTAATTGAGATGAAGCGCCTTTGGTTCTTTGCTTGCATGTTTATTTAGTTTTTTTAACTGTAGTTTAAGCTATACAGTTGCCAGCTGTAACTATTAAACACGTCTCAAGCCTTTACAATCTTAAAAGGTGTTGTCAGTTAACCCAAAACAATGCTGTAGACGCAGCACAGAAACCAGGACCAGAAGACACAGTTCGAAATTAAGTGGAGACAGACTTAGGACAGAGGGAAGGAGACACTTCTGAGGGTGGTAAGGGGCTACTCAGTCTTGTCTCCGAGGCACTTGGCTCCTTCAAGACCCAACTTGACAAATTTCTGAGATCAATCGTTTGTCATTGTATTTATGAGTGTTCTTTTAGGATTGATAACTGTAGCACTACAGAGTGTTGAATAGCTCTGCAGGGCACACAGCACAACACCAGAGCAACACAGCTACACCCTGGTACCTAATCATTTATTGGCGCTGTACATGGTCTGACTGCAGCAAGACCAATGCTGCACAGTTAAAGGGAGACGCGACACCAGAAACTGAACTGCTGTGAGCGTCTTATTTTCTTTAACATCATTAAGGAATACAACAAGCAGCAAAGAACCAATGCAATAAAAGGGGAGCAGGGGCAAAGTTGCTAGTGCCAATAAGAGCCATGGTTGCTTAAACAAATCTTATAATGGTTACCGATAACCTTTAAAATAAAGTTATAAAATCCTATTTAAAAAATAAAAAAATCAGTTTATAAATATTTTATATCTACACTCCACTAAATCCCACCTACAGCATGGCTAGACAGTGCCCACAAAGACGTGTTTAATAAACGGTTAATGGGACCCAGAGAGCCCCACTTTGTCCATGGACTCGACACTCGTTCAATTCTCACCCAGCACAGGCCAGGTTACAGTGCAACAAACCTGCGTCTTCAACGGCAGCAGTCACTTTGAGAAAGCTTTTTGTTTTTTGGGTTAAAAGGGTGTGTACATGTTATTCACGCATTCACTCATTCAGTGGAGCTGGGCTGTGCACACACACCTTGCACAACTTTTGAAATAGTTTTTTTTTTTTTTTTTAAAAGAGCAAAGTTAGCAGAAATGGAACAATTACATATTTTGAAGTATTCAGTAACCAGTATGCAGTTAGCAGGGTTTATGGCGGCCTTATTCTCACACATAACTGAGCGTGAACTGGAAAAATCAGTTTTCTCATTACCGGTTTTAATACTGTACGAGTTCTGCATTCTCCCCCCACCCTCATCCTTATTTCAGAAAACAAGGCTTTTTACTGCATGTTTAATGCTCCTACTAAAAACATCATAAGTAATCTTATGTCTTAATCTTCTTGTGAAGAAGATACACTTCACCTATATACAGCTGTCACTTTCACACTTGTGTATTTTTCCCCCCCAGAAGCGATGCGTCTTAAAACCAGAAAGACGAGGTGAAATTCTTACTGACTTTGGCAGCTCCAGACTCTTTACCACCAGGAGTTTCAGCCCTAAAAACAGAGAGAGAGATGGGTTAGGTTATGCACAGTATATCACCACCGGTCTGATAGTTCACTCCGAAAGTGCTGTTCTCCCTAAACTCATCAATAACTGGACGGCAGGCAAGCGTGTCAAGATCCGGTCTCTCTCTCGGGTGCTTGCACCCAGTGTACACTGTCCCTCACCTTTCATACACACATGTGGAGTGAGTTTCCACTGAAATATCAGAGATGCCACTCCATGCTCCCTGAAAAAAAGTCATGCCACAGAAAGACAGGATACCCGATGGTTTAAGTGGATGACATAAAAATGATCAACGAGCGCGGGCAGAAACACATGGGAACAAAGCTGTGAGTCTCTACGATAATTACCCATTGTCTTATGATGGTGGATTAAATGAAGTCATATAAAGATAGAGTCCCTTTGTAAGACTGTCCTAGAAGAGACTGAGACTCCCTTGCTCACTTGGTTCAAGGTGGTTTAATGGGAGAATGACTCTTCAATGGACCGGAACAGCAGCAGATCTAAATGCCATCACAGTTTAAATATTAAACAGGAACATTTGACTTCAAGCCATAATCAGAAGAAACTGGTCACAGTTTTCACAAAACTCCCTTTTTTGACCGATTTACATGGCGGTGATACTTAGACCCCGCTACTGTTTAGATCAACTGAACAGGGCAGACGAGAGGGGAGCGTGAAGAGGCTGGAGAGAGACCGGCACACTTTCTTAACTTTCTCACTGTGTTGCCAGGGAAAGCGACACAGCCAAGACAGAAGTTTAAAGGCGAGAGTGACACTCACTTTCTCAGTTTGTCCCCGATGCCGGGCGATGCAGCAGGCTGTCTGCTCTTGTTCCTGCTGGGGGAGGAGGGGGAGGGGGAGCGGCTGGCTGACTGGCTCTCGCTCCGGCTGCTGCTGCGATGCCTGGCCCCCCTGCCGCTGCTGAGCCCCCCCCTGCGATACCGATCCACCGAGCGAGATCGACTCCCAGACCTGAGGAGACAGCACACCGGGTAGAGACACACACAGGCAAGGAGCTCCAGAGCCTAAGCAGGACACTGCAATCCATTCCCTCTCCAAAGCACCAGCAACATCAACATGAGGGTGTGAAGTTTAAACCAAAAGGTAAACGTTTAGCAATCAGAGAAACATAACAATCTTTATTTGTATATAACGCCTTTCATAGCGGACCACCGTCACAAAGCGCTTTACAAGATACGAGACTAGGGTGTGTGAGCTATGCATCAGCTGCAGAGTCACTTACAACAACGTCTCACCCGAAAGGAGATGAAGTGGCTTGCTCAAGGTCACAAACTGAGTCAGTGGCTGAGCTGGGATTTGAACCAGGGACCTCCTGGTTACAAGCCTGTTTCTTTAACCACTGGACTGCACAGCTGCCTAATGCATGTTTGTTAGAGGTTTCACACGTTTGTGATGTACACAGTCATACTGCAGTCACTTAAACTCTAGCAGTGCTTCATGCTATGGGTTAACTGGTTGCCAACATCCCCAGTCTGTTTAAACTAAACAGAAATCAACGACTGGCCATCTATAAAAGGCATGCTAACCAAGGCTTTGAAATCCATGAATGCCACTAGCAACATTATCACTGCCCTCTCTTCAAAAAAGGATCGACAACAAAAACCCACCTGGTGTGTCTACGGGAGGAGGAGTATCGCACCCTGTCTGTGGAGCGGGAGCGCGACCGCGAGTGTGACTTTGTGCGTGTCCCCCCGGAGTAGCGCCTTCCGCGGCTGTGCGATCGAGACCGCAGGAGCCCCCTGCTGTCCGAGTCAGACCTTCGGCGTGTGCGAGACCGCGAGCGACTGCACCGGCCAGTCCTGCGCTGACCTCTCCGTGACCTGGAGCCCGACCTCGAGCGAGACGAAGAGGAAGACGACGAGGAGGACGAGGAAGAGGAGGAAGAGGACGAGGACGAGGAGGAGGTAGAGCGCCGCCTACAGGGCAACACACACACAGCACCCGTCAGGAAACACGAGAAGCTGCACACACCATGGGGCATCAGTCCCTCAGACTCTCAGTGTTTATGAATCTAATGCTTGACTGCACTAGAATGTTCAAGAAGTCACTGTCGCAAGACAGATGAACGAAAACTCAATTTTAACCCATAACGCAATAGTGCTGAATTTAGAAATACTAAAAGAGACTTAATAAATTCAATGACAAAATATTCAACATTTGTCAGTGAACTTATTCTGTTTCTTATAGTAGATCGCTATATAAAAAGCATTTGATTTTCACAGAATCCAGACTCCAGATCCATGCACCGAGATGAGACTGCTGCTTTCTGTAGGTTCTGCCCACAGTATGAGGCAATGAAACCAGGTCACTTTTCAGATACTGACTGAATGCAAAACTGTATAAAACAGCTAGCATGGATCAGAACTGCTCTAGAGCTGACACTGACTATAGGCAAGAAATGTTGAATAGATCACAGTCACTCAACCACACTTAAACTGACATTGTTTAGGGGGAAATAAAATCTTAATAAAAAGAAAGAACAGTTTACAACAACAGAACACAGGGGTGCTGCAATAGCAAGTTATACACAAATGACCTCAAACTGAATGAATCGCTGTGTTGCTGGCAAGTTCATATTTAAAAGTACTGAGACGTGGCATTCGGTCCACTCATAATGGCTTGAAGTGTGTCGAGGTATCAAACCCTGCACAGTGGGGTATTCACAGTGGGTAGGAACAGCAAGAACCTGCTAATGCTCTGTTGTCTCAGGTTCACTAAAGTAAAGGATGGCTTCATCTGACTGAAGCGAAAACCTGCAGAAATCTGCCCTGTTTTGCACTTGTTAGCTATACAGGACTCAAACGTGCAACTGAATGAAACACATGTATTTTCATAGGTCTCAGATACATGAAATACATGGTTTGATATCTGCTACTACATTAGCTTAAAGAAAGTTCCTTCGCCTTCCTATTTAAAGCATGCTACTGGCTGAAAGCAAGTCAGTCAACAGGGGCAGACACTGATTGGTCGAAGTAGTCCTTGAAGGGGTGGGGATAATTTCAACGCTGCCTGAAAGCACGGCTTGCAAGCACATCACTTCAACCTAGAGTAGTACCAGATATCAGCAATGCAAGCGCACAACAGGCAAGGTGTATGCCATTCTTGTTTGCTACAGACATTTTCTGCTCTATGAACATTTTAATCTAAACAAGGGGAGTGTTTAGTTTCCACACACGATCCCTGCTGGGGCTCGTGAGCAAAGGTGCACCCTGAAGCTCTGTAAACAGCGAGTGCTGAGCTTTCTAGTGTGTGTTTATAAATCATTCAAATGTGAAGGTTACCGACCGGGAGGAGCTGCTATGACCTGTGGCTGAGCTGGAGGCTGCCGTAGAGGCAGAGGCAGAGGCAGGGCTGTGCTTGGAGGCTGCGGTGGAGGCTGCTCTCCCGGGGGCTCCCTCCTCATCGCTGCCCCCGAAGCTGGTGATGAAGGTGATCTTCTCCTCCTGGCTCGGGCTGTTGGTGCGAGACCTGGAGCGGGACCCCGAGCTGGACTTGGATGCAGACCTGCAGGGGGGGGGGAAGCACAGGGCACCGCGTCAGGAGCTGCAGCACCACGGCTCAAGCGTTCGGATGGAACCATGACTGGAACCTCAGAGCTACAGCGTCAGAGGACAGTGCAGCTCTGGGCAGTTACAGGCAAGCCCGCAGGCGCCTAGGCCAAACTACAGGGGTCGCTGACCCGAGGACACTCTGGCTGACCTAAGAATCCTCATAGCACCTACTATAACACATGCATACCGTTTCAGAGTTACCAAGCACTTTGTGAATGGCGTGCAATAATGTGGGTAAATGTTAAAGACTTCTAGAATTAGGAAAGAATGCCATCTAGTGTCCTGCAGCACGATTCCAGTCTGCAGTGTTGGGAACCCTGCTCTGAAACAGAGCCATGGTTAGGGGTTTAACTCCAGCTCCATGCTGCTCACCTTTTATAGGGATCGTAGGTAGGGCTGTCTCTTCTGGCATAGCTGGAATAAAAAAAGCAAAAAGGAATAGCTGCAGTTAATATGCATTTCTACGGCATGCACTTTCCTTCATTAAGCACTATGTACGCTACTAGACCTCTAGATGTAAACTTGCATACTTACACAGCAGTTCATAGCATCTGCTAAAATTACACTCAAGTACTACTACACTGGGCATTTAAGCGCGGCTTTAAATTCTTTAAAAGGTTACAAAGTGTGTCGTTGGTTAAAACATTCTTGTCGCCGATGCAAAGCTACCAATGCTGAATTTGCATGATCAGTTTGGTTTAAAAACAGATTGAAATGAAACTACCGCAGCAAATAAGCAAGCAGCAAGGTGGTGACCTCCCAGAAACAAGCACATCTGCAGCACAGCCCAGCTGCTGTCCTCCGACAGACAGCAGGATGCCAGGTCTTATTTCCATTACCATGGGCGTGGACAATACAGTACCCAGCCTGGCTTGCTGACTGCAAAATAACTAAGACTTGAACTGCGAGTGCCTGTAGCTTTGCTTGTTTTAAAAGCACCCTGCTGTCAGTAATACCTCTGTAGCCAGCAATACTCAAACTAACACCTAAAAAATGAAATGTTAAAATAATTACACTTTATGGTGGGACCAGGCATTTTTTAAATGTTATGCTTGTGAAAAACAAAGGATTATTGCAGCTTTTGCTCAAGTATAAAATGTGCAGTCTGTTTCGGACTGTCGCGCTGTTGTCTCTGCTTCAGTCGCCGAGTGCTACCTGCTGCCACTCTGTCTACAGAGGGCTCTACCACTGCAATGGGGAGAGGGCGGTGGGGTTAGATTAATCGTTGAGAATCATTAAGACAGGCAGGTGATGTGCTGAGACTGTGGTTTTCTGTCCTGAGAACCAGCACTCAAACGGTCTCCAGATCTTGATTATAAATCAGGTTCTTCTAAGTGGAATTAGCTTCCTTTGCATAGTGAATAGTAAGTCCATATCAACATTTTAAAAGCACATTCTCTGAAAATGTGTTCAGTAAAATATTTTGGATATTTGCTGAAGTGCCTGGCTTCTCTGTTCGGCACCACTAATGTGCTGCCTCTTACCCCAGCAGCTCACTAAAAATGAGACAGTGGCTTGAGCGAGGGAATTATTCACTGTTCATTTCCTAAAAGAAATAAAAATGATCACACGTGCGATGCAGGTACTACAGCAAGCCCAGTGAGGGAGGTACCTAGGAGGGCTGATCTGCCTGCCTTTCAGCCTCTTCTCTCTGAACTCCCGTCTCTGTCTTCGGGACCGCCGACCCTGGAAGAGATCGAACAAAACACAGGCTTTAGGAAACTGAACCCCCAAATAAGAATTTCCAGGTGTCAGCGCTGTTGCAGTACAGCCTCTCCTAGCTCAGTGCCCAGGTGTCAGCGCTGTTGCAGTACAGCCTCTCCTAGCTCAGTGCCCAGGTGTCAGCGCTGTTGCAGTACAGCCTCTCCTAGCTCAGTGCCCAGGTGTCAGCGCTGTTGCAGTACAGCCTCTCCTAGCTCAGTGCCCAGGTGTCAGCGCTGTTGCAGTACAGCCTCTCCTAGCTCAGTGCCCAGGTGTCAGCGCTGTTGCAGTACAGCCTCTCCTAGCTCAGTGCCCAGGTGTCAGCGCTGTTGCAGTACAGCCTCTCCTAGCTCAGTGCCCAGGTGTCAGCGCTGTTGCAGTACAGCCTCTCCTAGCTCAGTGCCCAGGTGTCAGCGCTGTTGCAGTACAGCCTCTCCTAGCTCAGTGCCCAGGTGTCAGCGCTGTTGCAGTACAGCCTCTCCTAGCTCAGTGCCCAGGTGTCAGCGCTGTTGCAGTACAGCCTCTCCTAGCTCAGTGCCCAGGTGTCAGCGCTGTTGCAGTACACCCTCTCCTAGCTCAGTGCCCAGGTGTCAGCGCTGTTGCAGTACACCCTCTCCTAGCTCAGTGCCCAGGTGTCAGCGCTGTTGCAGTACAGCCTCTCCTAGCTCAGTGCCCAGGTGTCAGCGCTGTTGCAGTACAGCCTCTCCTAGCTCAGTGCCCAGGTGTCAGCGCTGTTGCAGTACAGCCTCTCCTAGCTCAGTGCCCAGGTGTCAGCGCTGTTGCAGTACAGCCTCTCCTAGCTCAGTGCCCAGGTGTCAGCGCTGTTGCAGTACAGCCTCTCCTAGCTCAGTGCCCAGGTGTCAGCGCTGTTGCAGTACAGCTTCTCCTAGCTCAGTGCCCAGGTGTCAGCGCTGTTGCAGTACAGCCTCTCCTAGCTCAGTGCCCAGGTGTCAGCGCTGTTGCAGTACACCCTCTCCTAGCTCAGTGCCCAGGTGTCAGCGCTGTTGCAGTACAGCTTCTCCTAGCTCAGTGCCCAGGTGTCAATGCTGACAGTCTCACCGAGTACATGGCTTTCTCCTCCTCCAGGGCTTTAGCGTGTTTTATTGCTTCAACCTCCTGTTTGTCTTTCCGAAGCATTCTGAAAAACAAGGAAGCAGCAGCTAGAATATTTTCTTTGCCAGGACTAATTGGACGGTTTTGTAAGTTTGCTGGAGCAGCAGCTATTCAGATCAAATTGTACAGTATGTGTTTGCAAATCTATAGGCTAACTTACAGGAAGTTAAATGCACAGTCTGATTGACCATACACCACAGTGGCCACTAAAATGAACACATCATCCCAACAGATAAAAGCTTGCAGATTTTAAATACAATTCAATGTGTATTTTCTATTACAGCAGTGATTTGGTTTACTGCACACTAACTCAGTTGCTAGCGCCTCCACTAAGCCCTTGATAAACCCTCCTTGGGGATTGTTGAGTGCCCAGGGGGTGAAGCGGTCTGCAGCGCACAGCTCTCACCTGACAAAATCTCCCTCTGCCATGCCGTAGGAGGTGGCCAGCTTGTTCACTTCCAGCACCTGCTCCTCAGCCAACTCATCCACATCCACCTCCACATCTGCACCAAGCACAGAGACACAAAGGGGGAATGACACAGAGCAAATCACTGTCGTGAGTCAACACATCCACATCTGCACCAAGCACAGAGACACAAAGGGGGAATGACACGGAGCAAATCACTGTCGTGAGTCAACACATCCACATCTGCACCAAGCACAGAGACACAAAGGGGGAATGACACAGAGCAAATCACTGTCGTGAGTCAACACATCCACATCTGCACCAAGCACAGAGACACAAAGGGGGAATGACACAGAGCAAATCACTGTCGTGAGTCAACACATCCACATCTGCACCAAGCACAGAGAGACACAAAGGGGGAATGACACAGAGCAAATCACTGTCGTGAGTCAACACATCCACATCTGCACCAAGCACAGAGACACAAAGGGGGAATGACACGGAGCAAATCACTGTCGTGAGTCAACACATCCACATCTGCACCAAGCACAGAGAGACACAAAGGGGGAATGACACAGAGCAAATCACTGTCGTGAGTCAACACATCCACATCTGCACCAAGCACAGAGGCAGAAGGGGGGCCTCATGGAGAAAAATCACAAGCCTGATCTTTGTAAAAAAGTACAATGTTAAATAAAATCACTCAACTAAGAGAAAACTAAAGCCTCTGATCTTGTCCCAAGGCAGATAACAGGGTCTACTTGAAAGATGAAAAAACTGTGACAGGTCTGTGCTGTCGCTCATTTACTGTAGCTGGTGTCCCAGGCTGGTTTACTGACCACACTAATTAACATTACTACATGCAATAACAAAATAACAATATAACGAGGTGCTCAGAAAATCAGGCTGAGCAATTAAGGCAGTTTAAATCATTAAACAGATTCCAAAACGTAGGGCTGTATTTTTTTCCCCCCATTGTAAAAAATGGCTTATTTCAGAGTCTAAAAATAGGCATTTTAAGATATTTCATGATCAAACAAAATATTTACTAAAAGCTGAAAGAAATAGCATTGTCGCGTTCAAATTTGATCATGTTATCTTGAAATGATCCAAAATATTTAAATGCTTATCTGAAGAACAGTAAATGTTAAATTGTAGAATAATACAGAATTTTTTTGATGTCCACCTTTTACAAAGACTTTCCATTTTCACCGCCAGTGAAAAAAAAAAATCAAACAAAATAAAAACAGAAATGAAAAAACAAGAACTAAACACATGAAACGTCCCCTTCTTGTACTGGACAGAGCAATCTTCAGCAGAAACATTTCCAATCTTTGAAAACATGTATAATACATATATTTATACTATTTTGTCACAAAACAAAACCAGGTTCTGATCAACTGCTCTAAAGCAGGGGCAACACCTATTCCTTGATCCAACCATAATCATTATAAAATGGAACTAATTAAACCTCTGAACAGTTCCTGAAGTACCTAATCAACCCTGCCTATTAAACCCGGAATCACCTGGCACCCCAGGAGCAGATCCGAGCCCCTCTAATCCAAAACAGAGACGGATCTCCACTCCTAAAAGCGTTCATGCACTGTTTTTCTGCCAATTGTCTTTCAGGCGTACCTATGTCAGGGATTTCTTCGTCCTCGTCCGTCTCACTGTTGTCCTCGTCCTCGTCCTCCCCTTTATCAGACAGGCTGTCTGCCTCGGTCACAGTGCTGTCCTCATAGGTGTATCCAATTGATACCTTCTTCTCAGCCAGCCTGCACACACACAGGCACTTTACAAACGCATTCCCTTACTCCCCCTTTGACATCCTCTCTGTTGCAAACAAGCAGGTCCGCAACAAACTTTAACCCAGTTGCAGCAAATGCAAAATTAGAGCCATATAATGAAAAAAAATTAAAAGTTTATGACCATTTGGGGTGTGAATAGGTTAGGAGTTTAAACGCAATCCAAATATGAAACATTTCGAATTCAGTATGAACATTCTTCATGTGAAATGCAGGTCTTACACAGTAAGAACTGAACAAGCAGGACCAAGAAAGTGCACGACAGGAAAGATGAATACAGTTTCATTAACAATCACCCCTTTAATTATAACTGACAAACAGCTAAACATTTGAAAGTCATTAGCTCCTAATTTATACATGATTAAAGTTAGGCATTATAAAAAGTATAGCAATGGCGGTGCCATAGAATAAGGGATTAATTCACGTCTAGAAATCAGTTGAACTAGCTAGCAGAGAACAGTGTACTAATGTTAGGCTAGATGCCACAATGTAAATCTAAGCTTTCAGCACTGCATTCACTGTGTCCCTTCCTCAGTCACAAGAGCTTACTAGCTCCAGTAACAGTACATTTAGAACAGAAAGAAAGAAGTATAATACTTTAGTATTTTTTTTTTTTTATAAATGCATGAAAGCACCTATCAGATCTAAAACACAGGGAACATTTTAAAAACTATTAGAGTCTGTCTTATTAAATTAGTTGCCCAAGTAAAGCGCTAAAAAGGGATGAGTCTTGATGGGCTGAATGGTCTTCTCGTTCCCAGACTTCTCTTCTGTAAAAAGAACTAGCGTATGAGAGCTACTCACTTCTTCTTGTCCTCCTCGTTGGGTTTCTGGAGCCCCCCATAGAGCTCATCCATGTAGATCTGGTACAGACACTGCTCCTCCGAGACTACAGGGAACAAAGGCAGGCAGGAGAAGGAGAAACACTAAGAACCAAGGCTTTTAAAAAGAACATTTTCTGCCTTCTCATAAGTCAGATATTTTCCTGCAGTTCTGTTTTAGCCACTTAAAATGGTGAGCAAATCTCTACATGCATCTAAACTAAATGTATCTGCTGAACCACTAAATTTCTTTCAAGCTTAAACCATAACTGCAAAGCCATCCATTGATCTTTTAATTGACTGTTTGTCCAGCCAAACAGCTGAGGATTTGCGTGGAATTGGGGATCCACCAAAAGAAACACGTTTTCAGATCTGTGGAGCTAACAGCGCCAAACTGGCTGAAATCTAGTCCGAACAGTTTAAAGGCTAAAACAGCCGCTATGGAGTTTAACATGAAACGTTTGAAAGCGTTACTGAAATAAGCCACAGTTCTCCTGCATCGCTGCACTGTTATTTCACCATCCGAACCCTGCTCTTTGTACCCCCTTCAGACACATCTACTCACTGCTAGCAAAGTCGTTCTGCACCAAACCTCTGTATCTCTCATAGTTACACTTCCTCTCGTCCGACTCCTGCTCCGAGCTCCTGCAACACAGACACTCCACTTAAAGACTAACTGAATCCATGGCAAACATTTTGACTAGAAGTCTTTTTTTAAGACACATTTGGGGTAACTGTACTGTGTGTATTTTTCAAACTACTAATGTTAAAGTTAACACTAGGAATGCTATTTGTCAAGGCGATTTCAACTTGGACTGTGAGCCCCAGTCAGGACTGCAGGTTGGTAAACACAGCGATTATACAAGAATGTGACTCATACATGCCATATTTGACTTGTGTAATATTACAGACTGGATTTCAGATGGAAGCAGACTGCAGCGCCAGTTTGATACTGGGAACAAGATGAGACTGAGTTATACAGGTTTCATGGTGCAGATGGAATTAAAGGCAAGACCACAGCACACATGAATCACTTACACAGTATTTATGAGAGGCGGAGTGTACTTGGGGATGTAGTCCAGGTGAGCCCGCACATCAAAGCGGTCTATCATGTTGTTTGCATCCCCTTGCCAAGGCATCCTGGAGGAACGTGATGGACACACAGATCACATTACATACACCCGGCACTGGCCTGCCCTGACCACACTCAAAACATCATCACTGGCCAGAGGTTTCTCCATTCTAGGGGTTTGTTTCCTAAACATATAAACTTTAGGATGAAAAACATTTGAAGGTTTAAACTTTAACCCTTTACCGTCCATTTATTCGGCGCTTGTCCAATTCAGGTCCAATTTATTTTCACATGTGCGGTTTAAAATATATTTATTTTTTTCCCCCTCTGGCAAGAAAACATGGTTTTCTTACCAGAGCACTGGAAATGAATCTATTCAGCAGTAAGGTCCCGTTTTGTTGGTCCCCTGATCAGTTTAATTGCGCAGTCTGCCAGAGCTCCTGCGTGTTATCAAAAAGCGGGCGATGCACTCACATGTTGACCGGGCTCTCAGCAGCCAGGGCCACCACAGAGTCCAGGTGGATTTTATAGGCCCGCCCGTGGACCTGCAGGAACTGCGCGGGATCCTTTTTCTGCAGGGAAACAGGGGAGCCGTGGCAGCGTTACTGTACAATCACGCCAAACAGTCACCGGGCTTACCTGGGCATGTGCTGTCTTCGTGAATTAACTGAATTTCACAGATCAAACTGTACCGCATGTTTGGTGGCTACCTCAGTCAAGCTGAGAGTGCATTTCTTGCATGCTCTTTTTCTGTGTCAGGCTTCAGCTTGACAAGGAGTAGCCACTGAACACAAACATAAGAAATTACATCTAAATTAAAAAAAAAACAGACAGATACGATATTAACACACAAGCTGTTTACATGGCTTGGTCCCAATGGTGATGTGACTTCCACTGTATAAGGACCCTTCACTTATTCCCTGTTTTGAACACGTGTGTTTTTGGGTGTGCGTTTCAGACAGAGAAATAAAGAAGCAGCACAGTACAGATTTACAAAATCAAGTGAACATGCAGTAAACCTCTTTGTTAGAGGCTCTACTCACAATTTTCTCATAGAACTCCCTGCGGCGCTCAGCCCGTCTCTTATAATCCACCATCATGCCACGCAGTTTGCGTTCATGCTTGCGGGCTTCGTGCCACATGCTGGCACCCTGCACTGCCTTTGGCACCCTAATCCTGGAGGCAGAGAGGTGCATATTAGGAGTCAGGGATAAGAGCTAGGATTCACACTGAGGTCTTAGTGAGTAAGCAGCAGGGCTCCGAACAATACAGCGTTACACGTCCCCACTTGTTGCCACAGCTGTTTACATAATGTTCCTGAAATGTTTCTGTTGATTGTTAATTTTCTACACTTACAATTTTAAAGTCTGTTTCAAAGCTCCTTTCAAAATGTCCGCTCTAGTGCACTGACAGTGTAAGGATTATTACCCACATTGTCAAACGGGTAACACAGCAATATCTGACTTAGAGAACAGATCTCAAACCCCAGAGCCCTACAGCAGACATTTGGAAAAGAGCTTTGAAACAGACTTGTTGTAAGCATACAGAAACGTCCACCCATCACCTGTAAATTCAAAATCAGAGCCATCACAAGATGAAAAACAGTGATGACGGGACCTATATACCTGTACATACTGCTGGCTACAGAATAATAGATGACAATGAACAGCTTACTGAAAACTGTAAGAGCTATTTACAACTTCAAGGTTTATTTAAAATGAGGTCTTAGTATCAAGGCGTTTCCAAGCGCCATGTAAAAACGTGACAAGACACCTTTAATTTTACATCAGGCCTATATCTGTGCACTACACCAGCCCATGGTGTGTACTGCACAAAATGTAGCGTTGCATGCTTGCAGTAGGTGTCTGGCAGCCAGTCATATAACAGATACGGCTGTGCTTGCAGCAAAATAATATTATTAATGCGCTCCAAGCCTACACACTCTTAATAACACAACAGACCGATTAGCGTTCAAACAACATCTACATACGGTATAATAACTGTTATTTGAATCACACACCCCCCTCCCCCCCGGTATATCGTTACACAGTGGAGCACAGTATTGTAGTGCTCCGTCATCCATACGCACACACCTTTTCCAATTCTATATCCAAACGTAAAAAACAGTGCGATTCTGCAACCACTGTGTACGAAACGCAATCAGGAATTAACAATGCAGCAATTAACAAAATAGTGAAAAAACTGAACTGGATTCCCGTCTCTCAGACAATTCTCCGTGATGCCGCGGTTAGCAACTGCTAAATTGCAGACGGATTTAAAAATCTAAAAACAAAAAAAAAACAACCCACACTCATAAAAGCCTTTACCCTGTTCGCTCTCTTTCTGGGTTTCAATAACAGTATGCAATGGTTGTAATTGTACCGCTGTTACCTGACTCGATTGCAGTTTCTGTTTTAAGGGACTGTGTATTTATCACCCGCTTCCAACCTGCAACACAACCGCCATCACACCGCCACCGCACAGTCCTCCGCTATCCCAGCAGTCCGCCTGGTTAAAGGGGCGTGGGGACCACACAATCTAGTCACGGGGTGCTCTGTGGTTTCTATGGGATTTAATGGGAAGGTATATTGTTGTCATAGTAATCATGGGATAGTGTGGATACCATGATCAGACTGGTGATATTTGGTACAAAGATATAAGGATATGTGCGGGAATCGCTTCATAAATAAGTAAATAATACCAAAGCTGATATCCCGGGACATTAAGTGTGCAATGTCGTTTGATTAGTTGAGCTCTGGAGATGTCATTTGTTTCTACTGAATATCACTGCAATAATAAATAGGTACTCAACGAGAAAAAAAAAAAAAAAAAAGGTAACATTATTTATAATCACGTCTTCTATTAAAAACACGTCCTTATCTCACGTAGGCAAACCTTGCTACAGGAGCTTATGCGCAGATTTGCGGGTGTTTACGGTAGCCTGAATCTCTGTGTGAAAGGATGCGCTTATTTGCGAAATGGTACGGTAGGTGTCAGTGACGGCCGCAGATGGAGACGCGGAGTAAGATGGCGATGCCCAGTTGAAAGTCGTGTCTGTTAGAGAAGCGTGTGTATTTGTTTATTTCAAGTGTGTAAAATAATCAGTTAAAAGAAAACTTTTAAGTTGACAATGGATTTGTACTTTAGGAATATATGATGCTATTTTCTGGTGCACACAACGAGGCAGTGTGATCTTAATTACAGTGCTGCCTCGTCGTTGATCATTTGTTAAAGATTAACCCTCAATTCTAGATTTATTTTATTTTATTTTGTATGTTATTAGCTGCAGTAAGTGTACTAAATTCAAACGTGTGGATAACACAGTGATGCAATCATTTGATAAGGCATACAGACAGTGATTTTGTTCCACTCGGAAATCCGTGTAATCTCGCTGTTAAGAAATAGTCTACGAATAAAATACACGTTTCTTTACGCAATGGAGCAAGATCGGCAACAGATTCGAAATGTAAGTTTGTATTTATGTGTAACTGAAGTACAATAGTTTTCTGTACCAGGCTGTACACGGGCGCACGCATTATAATGGGTGCATCTTTAGCAGGAAAAAAAAACAAAACCCTACAGTAAAATCTCAGTTAGGAACACCTTGGGAATGGAGGCTGTTTGTAATTGAAATGCCTTAACTCTGAAAACGAGTTTTTAGTAAACGTGTACACCTGCTATCTTATCTGATGACCAAGGATACAGCATAGTGTAATTCGCATATCGTTATGGTTCTTAAACGGTACTGTGAATGAGGGAAAAAGGCTACATTTAAGTTAACATTGACGTTTTAACTAGCAAAAACACAGATTTAAGCGTCCTGGCAAAAATGGATAACGTGGAGCATGTTATTATTTTATTTTAAACGGGAGGGGTAAACTGGCTTTGAAATCTGCCTGGCCTTTGTCTGGATACAGTAATTTTGCCTTCATTACCAGCACGCCACTTTCAGACGTGGCTGTCTGGCTGCATTGCGCCCACCGGCTTCTGTTCTTAAATCTGAAGTTCTAATGTATAAAATATTCGACATAATGATTACTTATAACGCCAGTGTATTTCCGCAGGGGAATGTACAAGCGCTAACTTAAACATTGTTAATACAGTATTAAGCTTTGAACTTTGCTTGTCCCAATACGATGTCCAGTGTGGAGTCTGGGCAAAACCCAGAAGAGAGAAATGATCATATTTGTTAGGCTAATATTGTTGACCAGTAGTTACATAAATGATTGTGAAGTTTCTGCACAAAAAAAAAAATGTGATCTCTTCAGAGCCAAATGAGAATTCTTAAAGTGGTAGACCTATTCTGGAATTGGCCAAACATTCTGCAGTTCTAGAATGGCTGGATGAAGCACTAGAGATCTTTTTCAAGTCAGTCTGACCTTCACACTGATTACGTTGACACCAATACAGTGCTGTCAAATTCGTCAGTCGTTTTCCTGGAGAGCTGATGCAGTCCTGTGTTTCCCAA